>NC_044905.1:46213616-46303616 GCF_001633185.2 Quercus lobata
TTAAGGGAATTACCAAAGGTAAGTGAAGTCGCCACCAATCATTGGGTTTTTCTAAGGTGTGATTGGTCACCTGTTTCTAGTTGATTTTATTACCGATCCTAGGCTAAGAAAAAAAGGTCATTTTCCCTAATCTAGTGTGGATGGCAAAAAAACTCTTGATTCTTGAGTCCAAAAGTTTGGTTACGTGTGAGAAAGGTGTTAGGCACCTCATAACACCTATCTAAGGACAGTCTTTTGTTTTGATAAAACCTTAATTTTTGGAGATTGGCAATAAAAAACACGATTTTGGCATTGGCTTTCGATGCTTTGCATGCATGGGGGCTTCAAGGTTTAGCTTTTGAATGGGTGTGGTCCCAATCTATACTTTCCTAAGGCATTCAGGTGAAGTACTAGATTTCCATGACAAAAATCCGACAACATGTCACCTTACTTTCGCAGTGGAAATTGGGCATCGCTTTGCCTTAGGTGACACGGACTGTGATAGTCACACCGAAAGGGGGCGAGCAGGTATATAGATAAATACATCATGCACGATACAAGCACACAGAGCAGGAAAGTAAATGCCTACATCCTTAGAGCATGGCCCAAAATATAGGTATAGGAAAGTAAACAAGGGTCGCCATATACTAGAGATGAGGACGAATGGTACATGGCATGATATACCTAGTACAACCCATCTAAGAGAGAAAGGAGGGGGGAAGGAAGGGGGTTTAAAAGAGTACATAACCAAATGGAAGAGGCTAGACCCCTAAAACTACTGAACAGTACCGCTTGGCTTATATCTACATGCTTGCGCCTTCGCCCTTTTTGCTTGCGCCTGGGAGACCGCGCCCTACCTCCATGCATTCTCGCTCCATGTGTGTACATGCAAAGGCAAAGACAAGAAATCAACAGACAAGCAATGGAGGGAAAAGATGCAAAGAGCATATGAAAGATGCATAAAGTAGATAAGCATGATAGACATGGCAAGCAAAGAAACAGGAAAGCAAGCAAAGAAGCAAGAAGGCAAAGAAGCAAGAAAGCAAACAAAAGGTGGTGTCCACGAGGAACAAATGTAGGTTTGGATCGAATGTCCTTAGCTCCATTGTTTCAAAGTGTGGATGACACACTAGCAAACAAGACTCATGCATGGATATGTAAGTAAGCGTGTAAAGATGCACAGAAAGCCAACGGGTGGCACAAACAAGCATGGTAAGCATAGCATCGTGCGAAGCAGAAAAGGGGAAAGGTTTGCATGAAGCAACCGGCATCATGGTGAAGCATCCCAAGTGGTTACATCCAAACAAGGCCTCATGAGCGTCAAATGTAACCACACAACCACAACTCGCCAAGGGCATCAATCGTGGCAAGCCTAGAACTAGAGAGGCTAACATAAGCATAAAACATAGAAGCAAGCAAGCATAGAAACGCAAATAGGGATGATCCAAACCCTTTTGATGTGGGCCTTGGTGTATGGACGATGATAGAGACCATAGGGTCTAGATCGGGTCCGAACTAATAGGCCAAAACATAAGAAAATGAAATAAAAGGAACAAAAGGGCTACAATAATACATGGCGTGACAAACATAGCCTAGGTCTAGGCACACAAACATGGCATGGAGCGCACAAGCACATGGAAGATAGCATAAAGCATGCAGAGAACATAGATCCAAGCACATATACATGTGAGAACACAGATCTAGACATATAGGCATAGAAACGTACATGTGAACATGTAGAAACTTAGCACATAAACATGGAAGAACATGAATCCAAGCATATAAGCATGTGAAGACAAGGATCTAACCATATTGTGGAAATAAACACATAAAACACATAGATCCAAACAAGGAATAGCCAACAACACCATACAAGCATGTGAGCATGTATCCCTAATGTCAACCCAGAACTGAAAGAGGCATAAAACATAGGAAAACATGGCATAAAACCCTAAGCATGTAGATCTAAACATACAAGCATGTAAAGATGTAGATCTAAGAATGAAACATGGCATAAAGCATAAAAGCAAAGAGATTTAAGCTAGAAACACAAAGAAAGAAAGAAACATGCTAACGAAAAAGATAAATCATGTTATTATGGCATAAAAGCAAAATAAATGCTTGAAAAAGATTTAGAAGGTTTGGGGTGTGGATAGTAGCTAAAAAGCTACATCCACACCCCTAAACCCCAAATCCGAAGTGTATAACTAAGGAAATGAAAATTGGGTATAATAACAACACCTTGTGTTTTTTTGGCAAAGAGAGAAAAATCCAGAAGCTTTGATGTGTTTTTTTTTTTTTTTTTTTTTTTTGGTGGTGTTTTTTGTGTTTGGAAGAGGGAAAAACGTGTGGAAAAATACTAGGCAGAGAGCAAAAACTCAGAAAAATGTCCTCCTCCCAAGTCTAAGGGTTGCTTGGGGCTATTTATAGCCCCAGCACAAACTTTGAGGTGATAGCCCTTGTAAGGCTGCCCCATGGAGGGCAGCCTTCCAAATTCATCTGATCGGGTTGATCTTGAAATCCTTGGAAAGGTTTTGACTTCCTGTTTTTGAAAAGGTATGGAACTTGAAAATTCAACAATCAGATCAAAAGTTATGGCTCTCGGAAGTTAGTGGTGCATCAATTGGTGCATCATCCCGGATTTCGTGATATCTCGGTCGTTTGAACTCCAATTTTGACCCATGAATAGTTGTTGGAATGAGAATCTAATAATCTTTGCAATGGCGTTGGTTTCAACCCGTTCTGATAGTCGGATCAAAATTAGGGTTTTTGGGCCCACTCGGGATTGACTTCGGGTCAAACTTGGTCAAAGTTGTTAAAAATCTCCGAGAAACTCAAGTTTTATGTAAAAAATTGAGAAAAAAAATTGTGAGGGTTTTGGCCTCGTTTGACCTTCGGTCAAACTTAAGGTTGACTAGGGGCATTTTGGTCATTTTGGCTGAAAAAGGCATTTCAGGTGCTCCGGTGCCCGAATGGGTTGCACCACATCATTGTGGATGTTCTTGTGGCCCTATGTGAAGAAAATAATATTTTTGGATTTTTCGAGGTCTAGCATGCAAATCGAGGGTGGACAAAGTACGATATCAATAGTAACCAAGGTTGGGTGTTTAATGGGGAGCCAATGGTGCTGCCAGATTCTAATCTTCTTACCATTGCTAACCCGAAAGTTTGAACCCCTTTGTATAACTTCTCTACCTTTAAGTATACTTTTCCAAGCATATGACCTGACACCAAATCTTTAACTTCCATAAATGAACATTAAGGGAAAAATCGAGCCTTGAAGATCCTGCAAAAGAGAGTAATTATTCTATGCATGATTCACCAGGCTTGTTTGGCAAGAAGAGAATCATTATACAAGGCAAGGTCTCTAAAACCCATCCCCCCAACCAACTTAGATTTAGTCAATTTTAACCACTTAATCCAATGGATTTTTCTCTTATCACCTCGCTACCCCCAAAAGAATTTTTTGATCATTGCCTCAATGTCATGACAAAGCCCCAATGGAAGTTTGAAGCAACCCATGGCATATGTAGGTATGGCTTGGGCAATTGTTTTGATTAAAACATCTCTTCTTGCTTAAGACAACAGTTTACCTTTCCACCCTTGCAAGTTCCTCCATACCCTTTTTTGATGTAGCTAAAGCTTGCTTTTTTACCCCTACCAACCAAAGCCAGAAGCCCCAAATACTTCTCATAAAATTTTATTTCTTGAACCCCCAAAATCCTCTTTATTTTCTGCCTAGCATCAACATCTATGGACTTGCTAAAGAAAAGAGTTGTCTTTTCTCTATAATTTTCTGACGAGAGACAAATTCATAGTCTAACAAAAGTTTGAGCACATTACCACATTCTTGTGAATTATCCCTGCAAAAGAGAAGGCTATCATCTGCCAAAAAAAAAAAAATAAAGGGTTAGCTTGGGGCCTTTCTATTGAGAGAAAACCATTGACCTCCTTATTTCTTCCAGCTTTTTTAATTAATCCATGCAACTCTTCTGTACATAATAAGAAAAGGAAGGAGGAAAGGGCATCTCCTTGCCTAATTCCTCTAGTTGGATTAATCATACCCTTCGGTTCCCCATTCACAAGAATAGAATATGAAACAATGCGAACACATTCCATAATTAAACCAATCCACCTGGAACAAAAACCCATTCTCTTCATTAGGTTCTCCATAAAAACCCATTCCATCCTATCATAGGCTTTACTCATATCCAACTTTAATGCCATGAACCCTGTTTTTTTTTTTTTTTTTAATTGTGATTTTTCATACAGTGTAATGTCTCAAAAGCAACTAAAATGTTATCCGAAATAAGACGGTTTTTTGCAAAAGTAGATTGATGCTCTGTTATGAGATTTGGCAGAAATATTTTTAATCTATTTGCTAAAACCTTGGAAAAAATCTTATACAATACATTGTACAAGCTAATTAGGCGGTATTCAGAAACAAATTCACAACTCTTCACTTTTGGGATTAGAGTTATGAAAGTATGGTTTATGAGATGAGGCAATTTACCTGTATTCAGCCAAGAAAGAATGATTGTTGTTACCTCTTGATTCATCATCTCCCAAAAGTGTTGGTAGAACAATGGTGGCATCCCATCCAGGCCTAGAGCTTTAAGTGGCGTCATTTGTTTGAGGGCTGTATGAACTTCCCATTCCATAAAGTCACCTGATAATTGAGAATTAATCTCGTTTGGCACCAGCTGAGAAACATAGGATAGTGAATGGACTTGCAAATATGGATTGCAAGTGGTGAACAACTCTTCATAAAATTCAATTATTGTTTCCTTTATCAAATTTGCCTGTTCTTGCCATAGTTCACCTTTATCTCTAATACCAAGGATAATATTTTTCCTGAACCTGTAATTAGCTTTACTGTGAAAAAATGTAGAGTTGCTATCCCCTTTATTTAGCCAAAGAACTCTAGATCTTTGGCTCCACAACTGGATTTCTCTGTCAAGCAATACATTAACTTCAGATTTTAATTCTCTAACCTAAAAATTATTTCCACTATTCATTACCTTAGCTTCAACTTTTGCTAACATTTCTTTTTTCCTTTCCTCCAATTCGTACCTCACAACACCAAAGCAATTCTTATCCCACCACTCCAAGTCCTTGCTGCACTTCTCAAATTTTTTTAAAACATCATCCTCTCCTCCATTGGTCCAAGCTGCCTCTACTGCTTTTGTACATTATGAATCAGACAACCACATTTCTTCAAAACGAAAAACATTCTTCCTAGGTGGGGCCTCCAAACCAGATGATTTTATGAAAATAGGAACCTAATTCAATGAGTCACATCTAAGATGGGTGACCTGAGAACTTGGGAACTTAAGAAACCAGTCACTTGTGGCCATACCTTTATCCAACCTCTCCTAAATAGAATTCCCATCAGCAAAATGCTTACTTCAAGTGAATTTAGAGCCCATAAACCCCAAGTCTATGAAACCACATTCATTAATGACATCTTTGAAGCTTTGCATATGATTGTGATTCCTCAAAGCGCCCCTAAATGCTTCATCTTGCTTAGTGATTTCATTAAAATCCCCCGCACAAAGCTAAGGGATATTCAGCCTAGAGTTTAAACCCCTCAGTTTATTCTAGGCTTCAATTCTTCTGTAAGTTTCTAGCTCCCCATAAAATCTTGTGAACCTCCATTCCATTTCCAAACTTTTATTAATAGTGGCATCAATAAAATATTTACGAGATTCCTCAACTATTACATTTGCTGTATCTTTCCAATATAGTACCAAACCTCCTCCCCGCCTACTTCTCGATACCTCCCACTTGTGATCAAAATTAATGTTGTGAAGAATATGATCTATCCCAACTTCATTTGTCCATGTTTCAGCTAAAAACAAAATAAATGGATCTTTTGCTCGAATCAAATCTCCAAGCTCCTTCTCTATACTTTGGTTCACAAGCCCACTACAATTCCACACTAAGAGATTCATGATTCTTGGCGAGGCTGGTTACCAGCATCCACCTGGGAAAAATAAGATTTCATCATCCCTCAAAACCTGCTTCTTCTTGCAAGGTAATTCTGAATGATCACCAACCTATGAAAAATTCCTCTTGCCACCACCTGCGTTTTCTATGAGCACTTGATTATTACCACTCGTGTCTGTCCTTGCCAAACGATTCCATGCACTCATCTTCTTCTTCTTCTTCTTCTTTTTTTTTTTTTTTTTTTTTTTTTTTTTTGTGACTTATCTGTATCATGCTTCTCACGTGACCCAAAATCATTAATGGAATTTTGGGCAATAAAACCTAATTGGGCCAAGAGTTGAATGGGGTTGAAATTACTCAGCACTGAATCAATATCTTTACAGCTAGCATCAAATGATTCGGTTATGATTGTCCCTTGATCTGAGGAGTTATAATTATCCGAAGAATGAGGGAGAGTTGAAAAATCATTTAATTGTGTATCCCTCAAATCCTGTATGTTATGCGATACTTTTGGAGAATCCAAAATAATGGATTTTTCCCTTAAATGAGTGCTAGCAACTTGACTTCTCAGAACAATGCTCTGCCACCGGATCAAATGCAAGAAGCGGCGAATCTTGATTTATAGCTACTGGTTTAGTCCTACCCTCATTACCGTGATTAACTTCGACGATGAGCTCAGTTTGGATTTGTAAAATCTTGGAACGGAAACCACACTTTTTCGCGAAGGAACAAAAGATGATGCACGGAGGCTGGGTCCGAATTGCTAATGATCATCAGTTAAACTTCCTTCACTCTCCAACCAGATATTGCAGTCCCTATCAGCATGTTCTAAACGACCACTCTAGTAGCAGATATTTGGGAGACGCTCATATTTGTATGTTATCCACAAATTCTTATCATTCTCCAAAGAAAAAACCCGACCACAGCAAAGAGGAAGAGAGACATCTAGCACCACCCGAATCCTCGTGAAATTACCCTCCTCTATTTTGGCAGGATCAGTGGAATGGATTACCCGACCAAGGACGTTGCAAATTTTTTTAGCAACCTTTACATTCATATATCTATACGGAATCCCATGGACTTGCACCCAAAATAATGTCCTATCAAACTTCAGATCTTCCACTGAATTAATTTTGTCCCAACATTGCATGATCACAAGATGCTTATCAAAGCTCCAAGGTTCAGCACTAAGAACCTTATTGACATCAGAAGCATTATCAAAGATGAATAGGACTTTATGATCTCCGAGATTGCGAACCTTAAACCCACTTTGGAATCACCACAGAGGAGTGAAAGTTTTAGCTATAGCATCAATGTTGAGGGTCCGCTTTGTAAGAAACTTTGCTACAATGATATGTTCTTGAGAGCTAAGATCGCTCTCTAAACAACAACTAGGCCCCTCCGTTTCAAAAAGCATTAGAGGTTATTGAATGATGATTAGAAGGGGAAGAAAGAAAAGAAAAAACTGTTTCCTAATACCCTTGAAAAAAATCCAACTAGCCAACAAATTAACATTGTTGATACGTGGAAGACAACAAGCCTTCACAATGAAGGCGCAACAATTCTACTGCCTAAGAGAAGTTAAGAGGACTTTCTTAGCGGCTGAGAAACTTTCACTCTTGACAAGCCTTCGCAAAAAACTTTCTTCATTGCCAAACTTGATCATCTTGACAAGCCTTTTTAATAAATGACTAAATGTCCAGAGTATAGCTTAATAAATAATAAAGGTTAAAATACGTTTTGGTACCTATTGGTTCTTAGTTTGTTTTTATTGTCATTTTGGTCTTTGTGTTTCAAAATTGTCAATTTACACTATCAACTATTCGCATTAGGTTGTACAAAATTTTTTGTCTATTTTTACATAAAAACCTATTTTTCTAGTTTACATACTCACTTTTTAAAACACCCCACATCAAATTATCTATTTTACACTACATTTTATTAAAATATCAAATTTTTCTTGATTTTTTAAATTGTTTTCCTTTCTTCACACACAACAATGACCGTCTATTCTTTTCCTTCATTTTCTAGATACATAAAAAATAAAAAATAAAAAACTAAATGTGAAATGAATAGTGCCATAGTTATTGTAACAACCATGTATTTTTACACAATTTTGCATGGACACGTGTGAGTGAATTTTGGGTTTGGTTTGCCAAAATGTGATACTTTTTATACTATGCAAGAATTGATTTGAGTGCTCAAGTGTTTAGGAAAAAGAAAGGAAGGGTTGGGGTAGGGGTAAGCGGGGGGCGCCCTATGCATTTTGAGGCCTAAGGCGAAGATTAAAACGAGGCCTTTATATAATTAAATATTTTAAATATTACTTAAATAATTTTTTTACTTAAAATCTATTCTTCTCACTATTTTCAGATGCAAAATTACTTATTAAAATTTTGAATTCAGGTTCCTCTAAAATTTCTTTTTCAACAATTAATATGGCTAATCGACTTAATATTTTTTGTGACATTGTTGATCTTAGATATGTGTATGGGCTAAAAGAAATAGGGGCCAACAGCCCAAAGGAGATGGGTTGGGCTTTGGCTAATGCCCATAACAATTAATTTTAAAAGATGGTCTTTTAGACTAATGGAGTTGCTCCTAGGATTAAATCTTATTGACAAAAATAGAAAAAGGAATAAAGATCTTTGAATAAGAAATGTTTCTCAAATAATATTAGATTAGTTTATGTTCCTCGGTGCAACTAAGGAGACCTTATTTATACAATATTATAAGTGGGAAATATCTATTCTAATGGGTATTTTCCTGGGTTCCAACCCCGAATTATGAGGGTTTCTTTCCCTTTTATAGTGCTTCAACTGTCATCTTACCCCTTTATGTGGGAAGTTTATTGGCCCTTCATCTGGATACTTGTCCCATCCTTCCTTTTTAGGTCATGGAAGGTGGGATACAAGCTGTCCAGACATTGTTTAGGTGTCATTCAGCCATTAATGCAGCTAGCATGGTTGTTGCAATGCATTCAATGCAGAGGTGATGAGTGCTTTTTAGAAAAGTCCTCCTTCATTGCTAACATGAACTTGTGAGCTGATGTCTTCCTAGGAAGGGGACCTCCAGTCCAACATGAACCCCTCCTTTCTACGGGCTTACTTCTTCTAGCAGGCTCCTTAGTTCACCACTTGATATAGAATAGACCGCCATGGCCTTTCTTGACTTCCAAGCGCTCCTAAAATCGCTAAAGGCAAAAATGTACTAGTAGAAATCATTTGGGCGACGGAGTTAGAATCGCAGAAATTTGGCAGGCTGAAGCGAAGCGGCCTTCTAAACAATAGTCGTCGCTTTGCTACAAGGTACCCACTGAAAATGGCAAATTTGTCCATTTAGGCCCCTAAAACTGCAAAATTGCCCTTTATAGTAATTTTTGTCTCCTTAATAACTTTGCACTCAAAAGTCAAAATAAGATCCTGCCTGTTTTGGAACAACCTTTAAGGTCAATAATTTATGATTCTGCATTTAACTCAATTTTGCCATTTTTGGTAAATTTCGGTATTTTTTCACTAAATCATGTAATTAATGTGAATTAGGATTTTAGACGTTTTTCTCAGTATTTATATGCAAATTAGACTATTATCAATAAACACAGACATTTTGTCAATTTTATTCTCTGGTGGATTCCAGTTTTATCTCCTTGTGGATTCAAGCAACCTCTCATGGATTCAAGGTTTACTACCTAGAAACTAACAGTTTAGTTTATGTCAATTAAAGAGAGTATTGTGTGTGCTTTCTTCAGGTTTCTGTGACATCACCACTCCTCCTCAAGAACAATGGGTCCCACCCGTGGATTGGTGAGTGGGCTTACTGGGCTTCTCAGGCTCCTCGGGTAAGGCCTAAAGGGCCTAGCTCTCCTAGCTTCCCACAATATGATTCTATCAATTTTAATTTTGAAAAACTTATTTTTGCAGAAGTAACTGTAACAGGTAATTTTAATAAAATTCTATTAGCTATACATGCATTTTGGGAAAAAAATTATAACCTTTTAGTACGTCAATTGGGTTATAGAACTTCTTCAAAAATTTTAACTTTGAAAATAAATATGATCCATCAACAACAACCAAAAAAAAAATTATCTATGAAAATTGAATAACTAGAATAAATAAATAAATAAATAAAACTTCAAGCCTAGAGCAATAGAACCTGATTTATAAAATGCACTATTATAGCTCTACTTATCCATGAAAGTATCTTATAGTCTTAACTTGCATATAAAAACAATAACAACATATTCATTAAATCACTCAATAAATTGGATTAAACAATACAACACAATACAACAAAAAGGAACAACACAATTAAAAAAATTAAATACCAAAAAATTATAATGAAATTATATTTTTCATAAGTTAATTTTGGATTATAAATTTATTTAGTAGTAATTAAGTATATATTAATTTGATATTTTATTTTTCACAAAACTTAATTTATTAAATGAAAAATTAAAAGGACAAAGAATTTTGCTTGAACGAAAAAAAAAAAAATCATTTTATTATGGTGAAACGTGTGGTCTGTGCAGAAGGATATGGATCAAATAGAAGATGTCCACTACCCATCTTCCACAGAAACTTATTAGTGTCTTGGTCTGATGATAAAAAAAATAATCAGAAGCAGATGCCATAAGTTTAAACTCTCTCTAAAAAAAAAATTAAAAAATAAAAAATAAAAATAAAAAAACAAGATAAGAAGACTAGACACATCACTTATCAGTACTAAAGAAACAAACAAAGACCATCTAAACTCTAAAGCATAATCTGGGAAAATATACCAAAAGTCTCAAACGGACTTGAAGGAAGAAATAAACTGGCAGACCAACGTACGACTACTGAATCAAATTCAGTGACAGCGAATACAAAGAAATATTAAGGAAGGAAACTTTCTTTCACCGATGTGTACCAAAAAAAAAAAAAAAAAAGAGGTTTTAGCTTCTTTTTTTATTTTCTTTTTTTGGGAAGAGGGGGGGGGGGGTTATGGTTTTTTTTTTTTTTTTTTTTTTTTTGGAGTCAAAGAATTAACCTAATTGCTTAAAATTTAGGGATCTTTCTCAATTTGAGAGCATTAGGTGGTCGTAGCGGTGTGCAAAAAACCGACGAACCGAACCGATGCAAAAATTTCAGTTCGGTTTTCAGTGGCAAATTCTAATACACCGAACCAAACCGAAATATATTAAATAATAATTTGTACAAATTATTTCAACAAAGTTCCTGGTATCCTAGTGGCAAGGACACACCCTTGTCTCCAGTCAGCCTAGGTTCGACCCCTAGTAATAGCCTTTTTATTTTTCCTCTCCTTATTACCAAAACTACGTCGTTTTGGGGTTTGCTTTATAACCCTATTAATCCTATTTTCAACATTTGTCTCTCACTTCAAACCTTCAATAGCAACCATTCTCTTCTCCCCTTTCCCTCTCCAGTCATTCTCTTCCTCCCCATCTTTCTCTTTCTGTCATAGTGTCATAAATCGATGTGTAAAGCAGCATCCGAGGTCGACTGGTACTATCAATGTCATTCCCGTTACTCCGTCTTCGAATCCCGAGTTGCCACCTCTTTCGCCGGCTCTGCGTCGGTCGATTTCTGACCTGTCTCCGTCTCCAGCGAAGACCTATTCAAGGTCCTCGTGTTCTGGGGATGTAAGTGTGGATTTGACCAAGGAAGACACTCCTAACTCCAACTCCAATTCCAAGGTCTACACTTTTTCTTATTTTAGGTTCTTGAATTTATGTGAAAAATTGTAATCTTTTCATGGATTGTGAATATATTTCATTGACTCCGTTTCTCTCTCTCTCTCTCCATTATGCTGCCATTTCTCTCTCTCTATCACACTGCTTCAGTACAATTTTTCTTGTTTGCTACTTTTCTTGGTGCTTGGTGTTTGGGTGGTGAGAAAATGTGGGAAAACAAAGGGATTTTCTGGGTTTGTTAATTTTTTCTGGGTTTGTTAATATTTTCTAGGTTTGTTAATTTTTTTTTCTTTGTTTGCTTTCCTAGAAAATAAATGATAAGGAAACCGAAAAAACCCACCGAAACCGACCGAAACTGATTGATTTCCAATTACTTCGATCAGTTTTGATTGAGAATTTCACAAATCGAAAATTTCGGTTTCGGTTGGCCAACACTTAGAAAACTGACCGAAACTGAACCGACACACCCCTAGGTGGTCGCCTAACTTGCCTAAGGCAAGAGCCGCCCCTAGAAGTAAGGAAGGATGCCTTCCAAGTGAATCCAAAAACACGTGACCATTGCTTTGTTGTTCCATAGTTCAACCAGAAACACGTGACCACTACTTCATTGTTCCCCAGTTCAACACGGGCCTTGCTGGGGCTATCACTCGAATAGCTCTTCTATGAGTGAAGAACAAGAACTCCTACTATTAAGCCACACCCCCGTTTGGTAACATGACAATTACTTAAGTTTCAATAAATTTAAAGTTGTATTACCAAAAAATTTCAAGTAAATTAAAATAAAATTTTATTATTTATTTTAATTATATAATGACGATTTTGATAATAAATGATGAGTAGTAGGTGGGCTTCGAACCATGCACCTCTTAGCTAGACTTACCCACTACAAACTAGGGTCAATTTCTCAAATCGGTCCTTTTTTTTCCATTATAATAATTTTTATCTCTAAATTTCTGTTTTTCCAATGACAGAATTCCCAAGTATCTCCCATAACTATAAGGCCATATTTTATGAGGTGGATGGATGTTGCACAAATCAATGTCATAATTAAGTAAATTGAAGTGGATTTTAATCCTCCAGGTTTATATATTTATATACCAAACATGACATTATAATTGTGGGGTCAAAGAATTTGACAATCCCGGCCCACTTTATACTAAGCCCAAGGCCCACGCCGAGGAGGAAGAAATGCCCGAGGACGAACGAAGAAAGTTCAAATTGCCAAGAAACATCGCCGAGGACATTCTTGTTCTCGGCCAACTGAGATCATAGAAGGGAAGAGCGGCATGCCATCAAAGGCAGCCTCCCAAGGCGTCCCAAGAAAAAGGACAAGTAGAGTGGGTCAGCCATGGGAGGATGGTGGAGGGGCAATTCAAGGAGAAACTGTCATCTCCGCATTAAATGCCCACAACTAACGTTCTAGCCGCATTAATGAGGAAATGACCCCCGAACAGTGTTGCCTTGGTTGTTGCAACTCACAAAAGGCTTGGGAAGGCGGCTGATGGGACAAGCACTCAAGTAGTGACCTGCATGATCAATAAATGGAGGGCCAAGATCAACTGAAAGGGGATATATAATGTAAGAAATCCTCCAGGAAAAGGGGAGGGAGTGAGAAATAGAGAATACGGTAGCAATTTGTATCATCTTTGAAACCTTTGTAACCAAGCACTGAAGAAATAATAAGAACAACAAGCTCCTTGGATGAGGGCCGAGGACAGAATTTCACCTGGTGCAGGGTCCCAGCTGCTCTCCAAAATCATGAGTAGGTTCACTACATTAATACTGGCCTCCTCTTACAGACAGAAAAGAAGCAGATCAGAGAAGAAGATGCCTACTTCTCAATATGATCCATCTAATTGTCTCAGTTCTCATTCAATAATTTTTTTCTTTTTTTTTCTTTTTTGTCCTTGTGTCCTTTTTTCTCAATAATAACTTCTAGAAAAATGCTTACTTTCTTTTTGATAGATGAGTTGTGGGATGCTGGTATGATCATACCTAATAGACAAACCAATAAATTCTCTTTTGATGCGTGATATAAGGGAGAAACTCATGTTACTACACAGATATCTTTCTTTTTTTTCTTTTTTTCTTTTTTTTTTGTTCTTGATAATTCAATAGAGAGAACTTGGATATCTTTTGGAAAGTTCAGGAAGTGCCAACCAGTTGAGCTAGACTCTTGGCATTACACTGATATCTTACTTATTAGTAGCAAGATTTGTATCTAGGGGCGGCGCTATGAATGTTTTTTTTTTTTTTTTTTTTGTTATACCTTAAACAAATGAATTTTAAATTAATATGGATTGTTGACCACCCTAGGGGAAAAAAAACAAAAAAAAAAAAACTTGACCGCCCTAAAAAAAATTTGAGTCCATTAAAAATAAAATTTGACCTCTCCAAAATTTTGGTCTATTAAAGATTGAACCAAAAAATTGCGAAAAATGCTATATTCACAACACTTTCACAACAAATCTTAAGTGGTAGGTTGTTACCGGTGAATAAAAAAACAATTTTAGTGCTTTCGTAAATTAGAACCAATAACAATTGTCAACTAGGATTTGTTGTAAAAATTTTGTGGACATAGCATTCCTCAAATATTGTCCAAACAAATAAATTAGACTAAAAGCTTAAATCAAATGTTTAACTGTGATATTTAAATTTTTTTTGCAAAAGACATTTTTAAATTGCTATTTTTATAGAGTCTGAATTTGGTAAGGATGGGGTGTAAAACTTATGTTTTACACGATCCAATAAGAGATTGTAACATCAGCATTTTACTTAAAATTCAATACATCCTACCACACCTAATAACATCTCAATAAACTCCCAATTTGTTTGTATTTATATATAGGTGTTGAAATTGATTTGGTGTAGTTGTGCTTATTCTTATATATGTGATAAGATGATGTGGCATGTTCGGATTGGAGGGGTAAAATAAGAGTTTTACACCGCGTCCTTATAGAATTTAATCTCATTTTTATATATAAAAAATGCATATTTTCCTATAGCTAGTTGGTTAGTGCTTGCTTTAGTTTTTAACTGAATTTTTGGATTTATGTGATACATCTTGTACATACGCATATGCACTAAAATAATATTTCAATACTTTGTTGAACATGATTAATGTAACGGTTTAATGCCTAAGTTAAATATTTTGAATGAACTTATAGTTTACCATTTATTCTTTTGTTAGCACTATTGACAAAATTCTTATAAGGAAATCACCTTTATTACAAATTTTATCTTCTAAGCAAATTCATAATTACTTGAATAATTTTCTTTTAGATTCTAGGCTATGAGAAAAGGTCTTATATTTTCATCCTAATGATAAGGAGATAATAAAAAGAGCATATTTACGAAGATATTCTTGTTAACCTCTTAATCATGGTTTCCCTAAAAAGGAAATTAGTGGAGCATTGCATTGATTTAAACCTAATTAGTTTAAAGAACACAAAATATTGGTTGGAACATGTCATAAAAAAGGATGTTGCATTTTGTTTATATTGTTACTTATTTAGGCAAGATTTTGGTAATTGAATGGGAGATCAGTAGTTTAAAATTACTTATTGGTTGTGTGTATTGAAAAAGATGTAACTGATAGCATTAATAATGAAGCTATCATACAACAATTTCATATATATAAAAACTCATAGAAGGAAATTTTAAAACCTATGTATTTGAGATTTTTTTTTTTTTTTTTATGTCAATATATTCAAGTTTTATCTGTGAAATTCTACTAAATTCAACACAAAAATAAATGAATAAATTGGTCCAATAGTATCTCCTAAATTGAATGGGGATAGGTATATGGGATCATTCAACTCAATTACAATTTGTTACATTTAAGATCTTAGCATACAAAATATCTGAATAGAAACAGTATAAAAAATATGCTCATTAGTTTTATAAAAAAAAAATAACAACAAGAATCTAAACAATTTAATTTGTATGGAAAACTAACAAAAGCAAAATTCAATTTTGAATCTAATTAAATTTTTTCTAAGAATTGTTTATATATAAATATATATGATTAGATTCTTTATGGTTTATTTATATGCAACTCCTCATTTTCTACATTGAATAAATTCACTTGACACAAAAATTAAAAAACATACATTAGATGAGATATGTAGCGCCAAATTAAACTCTAATTGAATTCTAATTTTTACACTGAATTAACTAACTTGGCTAAAAAATTTAAAAACTTAAATTAGATAAAATACGTGGCGCAAAATTAGACTCTAATTGAATTTCAATTTGAACTTCAATTAGATTTTCTTTCAGCTTTACCTATTAATATTTATTGATTAGATTTTATTTGATTTAAGTTTCTTAATAACCATTGTGAAAAAAATTGCTGAAACCGCACTGTTTGGATGATGCCTTAGCTGAGGACAATGAAAATGCATTGATCTATGAATCATAGCACTAGAAGTTACGGGTTTCTTGGGTTGCGGACCTTGGGACAATATAATGATAAAGGTCGAGGAGTGTTCACCAGTCATTTCTTAACATATAATACAATTACATTTGGCTACATGTTCATAACAGCAACTGAATTCTCTGCTTACTCCAGGAAATTAAGTTGGTGATTGTGATACGAAACCAAGAAGTAGATCGACCACAATTCCTTCCCAATTCTTGACAAACAAACACCAAACCTAGGGCTATGTCTGGGTCGGATTAGGCAGGTAAAGGCCAATATTTCTATCCAATCCGCCAACGACCCACCAAAATCTAAATTTGGCGAATTGGTTACAAATTTTAGCAATTTCAACTTAGTGAGTTAGGCGGGTTGGATGGGTTGGCATTAACAATATTTTTAAAAAAAAAATTATCACAAACTAAAATTTGTTATTGAATAATCTCAAAATATAACTAATGCACACAAAAAAATTAAAGGTAGCTTTCATTTAATAATCTCAATTCCAACACAAATATAGGGTCAATGAAAAAGAGATATATCATCTCCAAGGTTGTTAGACTTGGACCGGACCGGCCGGTCCGACTTGTTAACCTTGAACCAGGTGAAAATCCAATTTTTTAACACTGATTTGCGGTTCAAACTATCAGACATTTTAAATATAAAAATTTCTAAATCTGATGAGGCTAGGGATAGAACCTAGGCTCCTCGTTCATTCAAGAAGTTTGTACCTACAGGCTAACCACTACGCTGAGCCCCTTTGGTGTGTACTAGGATTTCATATTTTATTTATTTTGACTTTAAATTATAATTTTTCAATTTATCATATTACCTCCCTCTTAATCTTTTATTTTATTTGATAATTTTATTACTAGTTCAAGAATTGTGCTTTTTATATATGAATATACAATTTATACATTTATGTTGAAAATGATTTTTGTAGGGGTGAAGGGCCCAAAGGTATATATTGGGCCGTGGGCCTTATCCGAGGACGCTTAGTAGTCCGAGGATAGATAAACGATAGTCGAGATGTAAGAATCAGAACTTCACGAGTTGGCTATGATTAAGATAGTTGGGGAAAGTGGGCTGAGGTGGAATGCCTTCTCGGCTAAGCAAAGCTGAGGTTAGAAAGGGTGGTCTGCCATTCGAGGCAACGTTCCAGGAGATTCTATTGATAAGGATTTGCATCATGAAAACAAAGGACAGGGGGAAGCCATAAAATATCTAAGAGAAAGTTGCTACCACCGCAATGAATGCTCTGTAGCTAACTCTCTGACCACATTAATGAGGAAGTGATACTTGAACAGTGATTTTCAGCCTTACAGTTACTCTCAAAGACTTCAGGAAGGTGTTGATGGGACAAAGATCAATACAAGCAATCTAATCTACACGTGGAAGGTAGAGATGAAAGGAAGAAGGTAGTATAAAATAGAGAAAAAACTCTAAGGGAAATGGATCGGGAAATAGAGAGAAAAACACTGTAGCAATAAGAACTGTGCTTGTAACCAAATTCAAGAAATATATACAAGAACTGATCTCCTCGAATTGTGCTGAGGATGATTTTCTTTAGATAAAACCAATCTATATTTACTTTATTGTGATCTAGATCCATTATAATTGTTATCCAACTTATGAGAGCCTAGTTTTAGAACTCACTCTCTACAAATTCATTGTATTGGGCTCTTTAGGCCTAGATCCTTTTACCTTTTGGGCTTAGGAACCAAATCGTGTCCTTACAATTGGCGCCGTTTGTGGGAAATTCTTGTGTTGTAGTGAGTTTAACATTCAATTATGGTAGGTTCAGGCCTGAATCAGGAGGAATCCATGGGGTCCTAACGTCAAGATCATTTTCTTAATCTTGAGCGAAGAAGAGATCAAGAAGTTAGTGTGCATACCACCCATACTAGTAGGAGCCAGTCTCAAAGTGGGAGTCATGTCTCTCATGAGGAGAATACCAGAGCCATGCAACTGGAGGTTGATTATTTGAGAAAGAGGTTGCGCCACAAGCGACGAAGGTGGACTCCTTCCAATTTTGATTTTTCTTCTTCTAACGATGATGGAGATGTCAATTACAAGCCCAGATCATGGACTCCCCCCAGTGAGTCTTTCTTGTGTGATAAGGATAGCCATCGTGAGCGCAAAGATAAGAGCTCATCTTGCAAAGGCCTGGGAAACAACGCTATGAGCAGAGCGTTAAACCAAATTTCCAGATCACTTTTCACACGTAGGATTGAAGGAGAAAGACTTCCTCGGTGGTTCACTCAGCCAACATTCACCATGTACAATGGTCGAATAGACCTTGTAGAGCATATGAGCCACTTCAACCAAAGAATGGTTGTGCACTCCAAAAATGAGGTCTTGATGTGCAAGGTGTTCCCATCCAGTTTGGGGCCTGTGGTAATGAGGTGGTTTGGTGGCCTACGAGCAGGTTTTATTGATTCCTTTAAGGAACTCACTCGGGCGTTTGGATCTCGGTTTATTACATGTAGTAGGGTTCCTCAGCCTTTAGACTCCCTGTTGTCTATGACCATGCGAGAAGGGGAGACCCTAAAAACATACTCGGACAGATATTGGGAGATGTTCAATAACTGTGGCCATAAGGACTTTCAAGGTCAGCCTACCTACTGAGCATGATTTGAGAAAGTCATTGACCAAGAAACCTATAAGGAGTGTGTGTCGGCTCATGGACTATATTGACGAGTATAAACGAGTCGAAGAAGACCAGTAGCTGGGGAAAGGGAAGGGTAAGGTTATCCCTCAAGACAGGATGGATTTTAGGTTGGATAGATACAATAATAATCGGCCCCGAAGAGATTTTGCTGGGCAATCTAGACCTACTGCTACTCAGGTGGTCAGCACGGTATTTCGAAAGCTAGTGCATCAAGTTTTAGAAAAAATAAAGAATGAGTCATACTTTAAATGGCCAAATAAGATGGGAGGAGATCCTATGAAGCGCAATCAAAGCCTTCATTGCCAGTACCACTAGGAGCGAGGGCACACCACCACGGAAGATTGCAGAACCTTATGGAATCATCTAGAGCAGCCGGTCAGAGAGGGGAGGTTAAAGCAATTTTTACATCAGCCAAGTGAGCAAGGGGGCCAATCAGGATTGGGACCTCGGAGAGATGCTTTTTCGAAAGCCCCTTTGGGCACAATTAATGTTATTCTCACTACTCCATGGAGGACTAGCTCTCACCCCTCCAGGATGATGCCTGTAACTTGGCCACTTGCCGAGGACTCCAACTCTAAGCCGAAGAGGGCTAGGATAGAGATCTGACCAACGTTGAGTTTCTTGGATGAGTACAAAGTTGGCACCATACAACCACATGATGATGCCCTGATTGTCACCCTCAAGATAGGAAGGTATGATGTGAAGAGGGTGTTAGTGGATTAGGGCAGTGGAGCAGAAATTATGTATCCTGATTTGTACAATGGGCTAAACTTAAAACTTGAGGATTTGACAGGTTATGATTCACCTCTGTTGGGCTTTGATGGGAAGGTTGTTATTTCAATAGGCTAGATTAGACTACCCGTGTAGGCAAGTTTAAAGGTGGCAGAGGTAGATTTTATTATGGTGGATGCTTATTCTCCCTACACAACCATTGTAGCACAGCCTTGACTTCATGCTCTTGGGGTTGTTTCCTCCACCCTCTATTTGAAAGTGAAATATCCGTCCAGGGATCAGATTGAGGAGCTGGTTGGGAGCCAGTTTGTGGCTAGGCAGTGCTTGGTGGCTACAATTATGCATCAACCTGAAGCTGGATCCTCGGCCTCTACTAATAGGGGTTTATAGCAATCAAGGACTCCGGTGTTACCCATGGAAGAGGCAGTAGAAGGGGCGAAATGTGAGGAGTTAGAGAGGATTGTTGTAGATGATGATTTGGAAAAATTCTTTCAAGTCGAAGCTCAGTTGCCTCTTCAAGAGAAGGAGGAGCTGATAGTGTTCCTTAAAAGGAATATTGATGTGTTCGCATAAAGTGCTTACGAAGCTCCTGGGGTAGACCCAAGCTTCATCGGCCATCATTTGAATGTTAATCCATCCGTTATCCCCAAAAAGCAACCACCTCAGCGCTCATCTAAGGACCAATTTGATGCTGTCAAGGATGAGGTAATCAAACTTAAGCAGGCATGGACTATTAAAGAGGTGTTTTACCCTGAGTGGCTAGCCAATACTGTAGTGGTGAAGAAGAAGAATGGAAAGTGGCGAGTATGTGTAGACTTCACAAATCTGAATAAGGCCTATCCAAAAGACCCTTTCCCCATACCTCGGATGGACCAACTAGTGGATGCAACTATAGGCCATTCTTGGATGAGTTTTTTGAATGCCTTCTAGGGATACCACCAAATACCACTAGCTTTGGATGATCAGGAGAAGACAATTTTTGTTACTCCTACTAGAAATTACCACTACAAAGTGATGCCTTTTGGATTGAAGAATGTAAGATCTACCTATCAAAGGAGATGTTTGAGCCACAATTAGGAAAAAATATTGAGGTTTATATAGATGATATGGTGTTGAAGAGTAATGTGATGTTCGAGCATGTGGGAGACCTTGAGAATGTTTTTGAAATACTGAGGAAACACAAACTGCGCCTCAATGATTCCAAGTGCTACTTTGGCATAAGATCAGGCAGGTTTCTGGGCTATATGGTCACCCATCGTGGAATTGAGGTAAACCCTGATCAGGTTAAGGAAATTAACAGTTTACTTCCACCTCGAAATCCCAAAAAAGTCTAGAAACTAACAAGGATGACTGCTGCCTTAAACCAATTTATCTCTCAGTCAGCGGATAGGTGCAGACCTTTCTTCCAGTTGTTGAATAAGTGGAAAGGATTTGAGTGGACCGAGGAGTTTGTCTTGGCCTTCTAGCAGCTTAAGGAATATCTTTCTCGGCCATCTGTTATGTCCAGACCCGAGGTGGATGAGGTTTTGTTTGCCTACATTGTTGTGGCTTCCTATGTCATAGTTTAGTGCTGATACAAGTTGACAATAGTGTGCAGAGGCCAGTTTACTATGTGAGAAAGTCGTTACATGAAGCCGAAGTTCGTTATTTGCCACTGGAGAAAGCCATTTTGGCAATAGTACATGCTACACGTAAACTCCCTCACTACTTCCAATCTCACACAGTTGTTGTTTTAACCCAACTTCCACTTCAATCACTACTTCGAAGTGCTGATTACACTAGAAGGGTTGCCAAGTGGGGTACAATTCTAGGGGCTTTTAATATCAAGTATATGCCTTCACCTCTATCAAAGGCCAGGTTCTCGCAGATTTGGTAGCTGAGTTTGCTGAATCCCAATTGGAAGATGAGATAAAGAAGTAGGGCATGGATGGAAAATCAGTTGGCATGATCTCCTCTCAAGAACCATTATCCTGGAGGGTATACGTTGATGGTGCGGCAAATTAAAGAGGATCTGGAGTGAGGCTAGTTGTGATTTCTCATGATAAGATCATTATTGAAAAATCCTTAAGGTTAGGTTTCTTGATCACAAATAATAAGACCAAGTACGAGGTTCTATTGGTAAGGATGACTATGGTTCAGAAAATGGGAGGAAAAATAGTGGAGATATTCTCTAATTCAAGGTTGGTTGTAGGCCAGGTGAAGGGAGAGTTGATGTGAACCCCGTCAAGAATAACGAGACCCAACAACAAAAGGGAACCCAAGATCGTTCTATGGACAGATTCAAATGGGAGACATCGACCCGTTGTTTATGACAAATAAGAACCTCGGTATAAGGAAGACGCCACAAATGGTGGTGGAAACTCCATTTGATAAGTTGAGATGAACGCCACGGGAATTCCCGATAAGTTCGAGTAGTTCTTCAAAGAACCAAAGAGAATAAACCTCACAAGTTTTATCAATAATGTCTGAAAAATGTTTACAGACTTAGATGACTATTTAAGGGCTCCTTAAAACTTGACAGACAAGAAAATATATTCTAAAATAACTCCTAATTGATACCTAACCATATTAGGAATAAAGTTTGACCTAAAAAGCATTAAATGCACCTAAAAACAAGGAAATAAATCACCTAAACCTAGAATAACGTTTTTTACATAGACCCAAAATATTTCATGCCAATTCTTAGCCTTGATCGGATCCTTCTAGAACTTGAATCAAGTTGACGATTTTTTGTTGCCCACGTGGATCATGCTCAATGGGCCTCCACGAATTTGCTTGAGCCCATAACTCTTGGATGAGTCTGTTGAGTACATCCTTAGACTTCTTTGCTCGTGCTCTCGTAACCGGCCCAATTGGTACTTGAACGAGATCCTTCGAAGCGGTGCCTTGATCTCCATCATTCCCTTCCTCTTGAAAACGATTTGCCCTCAAATCATCACCTACATCAAAAGGACTCAAATCAGTAACATTAAAAGTGGCACTTACATCGTACTCACCAGGTAAATCTAGCTTGTAAGCGTTGTCATTGATACGCTCGAGGACTTGGAAGGGACCATCTCCTCTTGGGAGCAATTTAGAACATCTTTTCCCTGGGAATCTTTCTTTTCTCATATGCAGCCAAACCCAATCTTCGGGTTCAAAAACCAGTTTGCGACGTCCCTTGTTGGCTTGTGTGGCATATTGCTCCGTTTTTCGCTTAATGTTGAGTCTTGCTTTCTCATGAATGTGCTTCACAAAGTCAGCTTTCTTTTTGCCATCTAAATTAACGTGCTCCATCAAAGGTAAAGGAGATAAATCAAATGGAGTTAAAGGATTAAACCCATACACAATTTCAAATGGCAAAAATTTGGTAGCAGAATGAACAGATCTATTATATGCAAACTCAACATGTGGTAAACATTCTTCCCATGTTTTGATGTTCTTTCTAATGATTGCCCTCAATAGAGTAGACAAAGTCCTATTTACTATTTCAGTTTGACCATCAGTTTGTGAATGACAAGTAGTGAAAAACAATAGCTTAATACCTAGCTTACACCATAAAATCTTCCAAAAATAGCTCAAGAACTTAGCATCTCTATCCGAAACAATTGTCCTAGGCATGCCATGTAATCTCACAATCTCTCTAAAGAACAAATCAGCAACATGTGAAGCGTCATCCGTTTTGTGACATGGAATAAAATGTGCCATTTTAGAAAATCTATCCACGACCACAAAAATTGAACCTCTTCCACGTTTAGTCCTAGGCAATCCTAACACAAAATCCATTGAAATATCAATCCAAGGCTCACTAGGAATTGGTAAAGGAGTATACAAACCGTTGGGCTGCACTTTGGATTTAGCTTGCCTACATGTGACACATCTACCACAAATCCGTTCGACATCTTGTTTCATGTGAGGCCAATAGAAGTGTTTCTGCAAAATAGCTAAAGTCTTTGCAACTCCAAAATGTCCCATTAATCCCCCACCATGTGATTCCTGCACTAATAACTCCCTCATAGAACAATTAGGCACGTATAGCTTATTTTCTCGAAATAGGAATCCATCAAGCTTAAAGAACTTACCAGAGACGATTTTCTCACAAGCTCGATATTCCTCACAAAATTCGTGGTCTTCAGCATATAATTCATTAATGTGTTCAAAACCAAGCAATTTTGCATCAAGTGTGGAGAGTAAGGCATACCTGCGAGAAAGTGCATCGGCGACTACATTCTCCTTCCTTGCTTGTACCGAATGACGTATGGAAACGTCTCTATGAACTCCACCCCTCATACATGCCTTTTGTTTAGCTTGTGTTGGCCCTTCAAGTGTTTCAAGGACTTATGATCGGTGTGAATCACGAACTCCTTAGGCCATAGGTAGTGCTGCCACGTCTCTAAAGCCCGAACCAATGCATACAACTCCTTGTCATAAGTTGGGTAGTTTAAGGCTGCCCCGCTGAGTTTCTCACTGAAGTAAGCAATTGGTCGTCCTTCTTGCATAAGAACGGCACCTATACCAATACCTGAAGCATCACATTCAATTTCAAACATTTTAGAAAAGTTGGGTAAAGACAACAAAGGTGCATTAGTCAGCTTTTCTTTGATTAATTGAAATGCCTTCTCTTGTTCTTCTCCCCACCGAAATCCAACGTTCTTCTTGATCACTTCGGTAAGCGATGCGGCTAAGCTACTGAAGTCCTTTATGAACCGCCCGTAGAAACTAGCAAGTCCATGAAAACTACAAACATTACCTACACTTGTGGGGCTCGACCAATCTTGGATTGCACGTACCTTCTCTTCATCAACCTGTATACCTTGTGCACTAACAACAAATCCCAAAAATACAAGCTTATCGGTGAAAAAATTGCACTTCTTTAAATTAGCAAACAACCTTTCTTTCCTTAGCACATCTAAAACGGATTTCAAATGTACTACATGATCGTCTATGTTTTTGCTATAAATGAGTATATCATCAAAATAGACAACAACAAATCTGCCTATAAATGCACGCAAAACATGGTTCATAAGTCTCATAAAGGTGCTCGGAGCATTAGTCAAACCAAAAAGCATAACTAACCATTCATACAAACCATATTTTGTTTTAAAGGCGGTTTTCCATTCATCTCCTTCTTTTATCCTAATTTGATGATAACCATTTTTTAAATCAATCTTAGAAAATATGCAAGAACCATGCAGCTCATCTAACATATCATCTAAACGTGGGATAGGATGACAATACTTTACCGTTATGTTGTTGATGACTCGGCAATCAATGCACATTCTCCATGTCTCATCCTTCTTAGGTACAAGTAAGACCGAAACTGCACATGGGCTCAGGCTCTCCCTCACACGCCCTTTCTCCAACAATTCACTTACCTACCATTGAAGCTCCTTTGTCTCCTCGGGATTGCTCCTATAAGCTGGTCGGTTTGGAATGGTAGCATCGGGAACAAAATCAATTTGATGTTCAATCCCTCGAATTGGAGGTAACCCATGTGGTGTTTCCTCAGAGAAGACATCCTCGTACTCCTGCAAAAGAGAAACAATAGAACTAGGCAAAGCAAGGTCAAGTCCGTTAGTGTTTAAAAGTGCCTCTTTATACAAAAGTACAATTATCGGCTTATTTGAAAACATTGCTCGCTTGATCTCGCTCACTTTTGCATATAAATTCTTTTGTTTTCTCTCTGATTTTCTCTCAAGGGCCGAACTTTGATTTTCTTTTTCTCCCTCATTTTTCTCAGCCTCTCTCTGATTTTCACTCTTTTTCTTTTACTCACTCTCTTTCTTTTGATCACTCTCCTTTTGTAATCTTACTTGATCCTTGTATACTTGCTGCGGTGTCAATGGTACAAGAGTGATTGATCGTTGACTAAGTACAAAAGAGTACTTGTTCGTAAAGCCATCATGCTTCACTTGCCTATCGAACCGCCATGGACGCCCTAGCAATAAGTGTCCCGCTTGCATCGGTACTACGTCACACAACACTTCATCTTCGTATTTACCGATTCGAAATGCAACTAACACTTTCTTGTTCACCCTGATCTCACCACTATCATTTAGCCATTGTAACTTGTACAGTCTAGGGTGCTTTACCATGGGCAATCCCAATTTCTCCACCATAATTGTGCTTGCAACATTAGTACAACTACCACCATCAATAATCACACTACATACTTTGTCTTTAACGTAGCACCTAGTGTGAAAGATGTTCTCCCATTGTATTTCATCAACTCCTTTTGCTTGCAAGCTCAATGCTTTCCTCGCCACCAATGTCAATGCGTTAGGGGCTAAATACTCCTCCTCGGAAACATCCTCTAATGGCGGCAGGTTGTCGGTGTCGGAATCTTCATCATCGGTCACAATTTCACCATTGGCTTGTAACACCATGACTTGCTTGTTTGGACATTGACTTGCTATGTGGCCCCTGCCTTGACATCTAAAACATTTAATATCACGATTCCTAGAGGTAGAGGCTTCGGTTTTACCTTGAGGAACGTGGCTGGTGGTCGTGGACTTGGGCTCGAGTTTGGGCATTTGTGACTTGTCCAGCGGCTTAGCATGACTCGATTTCCAAGAGGTAGAACTAGAGTTATGGCCTGCACGCGTCCCATTCACTCTCTTGAGTTGTTGTTCCACTTTGATAGCCATATGCACCATATCTTCCAATTCCACATAATACTGCATCTCTACCTTATCATGGATCTCCCGGTTTAAGCCAAGCAAAAATCTAGCCATTGTAGCCTCCCGGTCCTCCTTGTAGTAGTCCTCTATGCTTCGACTCCCTTGTCTAAGACCTTGTAGCTTTTTGTACAACTCTCGGTAGTAGTAACTTGGAACGAATCGCTTTCTCATCACTACTTTTATCTCCTCCCATGTGTCTATTGGGTGCTCTCTATTCCGCCTCCTGTTTATCACAAACTGATCCCACCAAGTAATAGCATATTCAGAAAATTCAATCATGGCTAATTTTACCTTCTTTGTCTCGGAGTAACTGTGGCAATCAAACACGAGCTCCATCTTCTTCTCCTACTCAAAATATGCCTCAAGATCAGACCTACCTTGAAAGGACGGAATCTTCATCTTAATACCACCCAAGTTGTTACCTTCGCGATTCCTAGCTTCTCTAAATCTTCCTCCAGGTCTCCTATTGCTAACAATGGAATCCCGATCTTCTTCTTCATCAAAACTAGACCCATAACGCTCTTCATCCTCCTCCCTCGATGGAACTCTTTCCCTTCTATGCAAATTACGACCGTTTTGTGGTTGCTCCTCACGTCTATTCTCCATTTGATCTATCCGTTCGTGAACTTGCATCATCTCCATCTTCATCACACACCTCATCTCACTCATCATGGCCTCTAAAAACGCTTTCGGATCAGCCAATTTTGTATCATCTTCGGCAATGCTCTTACCACTATGGATGATCCCGATCTTCTTCTTCATCAAAATCAGACCCATAACGCTCTTCATCCTCCTCCCTCGATGGAACTCTTTCCCTTCTACGCAAATTATGACCGTTTTGTGGTTGCTCCTCACGTCTATTCTCCATTTGATCTATCTGTTCGTGAACCTGTGTCATCTCCATCTTCATCACACGCCTCATCTCACTCACCATGGCCTCCAAAAACGCTTTCGGATCAACCAATTTTGTATCATCTTCGGCAATGCTCTTACCACTATCGTGAGACATGATTGCTGCAAAACAAAGGTTAGAAAAAAAAAAAAAAAAAAAAAAAAAACCTCACATCTCCCTTACGTGTTTACACTCAAGAATGTGGATCACTCTCCACTCGTGTTTCACTCAAAATAATATGGCTTTTACCCTCTGATGTTCTCACCACTCTTGTCTTTTTCCACTCGATAATTCTCTTTCAGTTCTTTTGAAACTAAACAAACAACTCAAAATTTCTAGCAACAATTCACTAAGAACTAATCAAGGAATCTCAAATTTGAACGTAAGGAATATGGAAATTTTCATATTAGAATTAGAAGGAATATGGCAGTTTTGGAATTTTGGAAGCACAGAATAGTGAAATTTTTTTTTTTTTTTTTTTTTTTAATGATCAGCAACTAGCTTTTGAGAATAATGAAATAAGATTTCGAAATAACTAAGAGATGTGAGACCAGACCAATAGTTCAGACATAAACAAAACAAACAAAGATTGAACAGATAGGGTAAAGGAAATTCGGCTAAGAAGAGATAAATATGTTAAAGGATAGGCAAACCTGAACTAGAAACTTTGCTCTGATACCAAATGATGTGAACCCCCGTCAAGAATAACAAGACCCAACAATGAAAGGGAACCCAAGATCGTTCTATGGACAGATTCAAATAGGAGACCTCGACCCGTTGTTTATGACAAACAAGAACCTCGGTATAAGGAAGACGCCACAAATGGTGGTGGAAACTTCGTTTGATAAGTCGAGATGAACGCCACGGGAATTCCCAAAAAGTTCGAGTAGTTCTTCAAAGAACCAAAGAGAATAAACCTCACAAGTTTTATCAATAATGTCTGAAAAACGTTTACAGACTTAGATGACTATTTAAGGGCTCCTTAAAACTTGACAGACAAGAAAATATATTCTAAAATAACTCCTAATTGATACCTAACCATATTAGGAATAAAGTTTGACCTAAAAAGCATTAAATGCACCTAAAAACAAGGAAATAAATCACCTAAACCCAGAATAACGTTTTTTACATAGACCCAAAATATTTCATGCCAATTCTTAGCCTTGACCGGATCCTTCTAGAACTTGAATCAAGTTGACGATTTTTTGTTGCCCACGTGAATCATGCTCAATGGGCCTCCACGAATTTGCATGAGCCCATAACTCTTGGATGAGTCCGTTGAGTACATCCTTGAACTTCTTTGATCGTGCTCTCGTAACCGGCCCAATTGGTACTTGAACGAGATCCTTTGAAGCGGTGCCTTGATCTCCATCACCAAGGATATGAGAATGCAAGAATACTTAAATCAGATTAGGCACTTACAATCAGGTTTAAGTCCTTCAACTTACTGCACATCCCTAGAAGCGGAAACACCCATGCTAATTCTCTGGCCATTCTAGCAACCTCCTCAGCGTGGAGCTCGCCTCGAGTTATCCTTGTTAAAGACTTGTGCAAACCTACTGAGATGAAGAAAGAGATAGTCCATATTCATCAAATTAGAGTGGGACCTAACTGAATGGACTCTATTGTGCTATTCCTTAAAGAGAATATCTTGGCCGAAGGGAAGTCCGAGACTAACAAGGTGCGAAGGAAGGCTCCTCGGTTTTGGCTGTCCAAGGACCAAAAGTTGTACAAGTGCTCCTTTTCTGGGCTATATTTGCTACCCATACACCCTGAGGCATCAGAGCTACTCCTAGAAGAGTTACATGAAGGGATTTGTGGAAGCCACACAGGAGGTAGATCTTTTTCTCACAAAACCCTTATTCAGGGGTATTGGTGGCCGAACATGCAGAAGGAAGCATAAGAGTATGTGCAGAAGTGTGACCAATGCCAGAGATTTGCCCCAAACATTCATCGACCAAGGGGGTATCCTCAATCCTCTGTCTAGCCCTTGGCCTTTTGCTCAATGGGGCTTGGATATTGTAGGGTCTTTCCCTAAGGCAGCAGGGAATAAGAGGTAGCTGCTGGTCAGCACGGATTACTTCACCAAGTGGGTTGAAATTGAACCATTGGCAAATATCAGGGATGTGGATGCCAAGAGATTGGTTTGAAAAAATACTGCCACTTGGTTTGGGATCCCCCATACCCTCATCTCGAACAATAGTCTTCAGTTTGATAGCAAAGCCTTTAGGAGGTACTGTTGTGACCTAGGCATTACGAATAGGTACTCCACCCGGCTTATCCACAAGGAAATGGACAGGCCAAGGCTGTTAATAAGGTGATAGTGAATGGACTCAAGAAGAGGCTAGATGATGCAAAGAGAAAATGGGTGAAAGAGCTGTCACATGTCCTTTGGACATATCGGACTACACCTCGTAGGTTAATAGGGGAGACCTCCTTTTCAATGACTTATGGAACCAAAGTAGTGATTCCTCTGGGGACCGGATTCCCAACACTGAGGGCAAGTTCTTTAACTCCGGGCAACAATGATGGGTTGTTAGAGAAGAGTTTAGATTTGATCGAAGAGCAAAGAGAAAATGTAATGGTTCAATTGGCATATTATCAACATAAACTCAAGCAAGGGTACAAAGCCAACATGAAATTAAGGCCATTAGCGCTTGGAGATTTGGTATTGAGAAAGGTTTTAGGTACTGCAAAGAACCCAGCATGGGAAAGTTAGAGCCCAACTGGGAAGGGCCATATTGCATCACCTCGGTGGCTGGAATAGGTGCTTATTACCTTGAAGATCTAGAAGAAAATGTTATACCACACCCCTAGAATGTAAATAACCTGCAAAGGTATTATTATTATTAAAATTTTCTTCTACCATATTTTCATTTATTAATTTATGCGTTATACTTCTTATTTGCTTAAGTATTAAGTAGAACATTGGTTATGTCTGGTTCCTCAGACCACATACCTTAGGTAAATTAATGCTCTTTATTATTTATTTGAGTATCAAACAAAACTTTGGTCATGTCTGGCTCCTCAGACCACATATCTTGGGTAAATTGATATTTTCAATCATTTTTTCTAAGTGTTAAACAGAACATTAGTTATGTCTGGTTCCTCGGACCACATACTTTGGGTAAATTAATACTTCATATTATTTTACCAAGTGCTAAACAGAACCTTAGTTATGACTGTCTCCTCGGATCACATACTTTGGGTAAATTAATACTTCATATTATTTTTCTAAGTGTTAAACAGAACCTTAGTTATGTCTGGCTCCTTGGACCACATACTTTGGGTAAATTAATACTTCATATTATTTTTCTAAGTGTTAAAGAACCTTAGTTATACCTAGTTCCTTGGACCACATACTTTGGGTAAATTAATATTTCCTATTATTTATTTTAAGTATCAAATAGAGCCAGCCATGTTGAATGACAGAGATATTCATTGTAGTGACATGATCAAATGGACTCTCATGAGCATCACTTAAAGCATTTGCAAGTATATCTATGATCTGCTTAGGAATTGATTATCACTGTTAGGTTCTAAGTACTTAGGAACTTATGTATTAGAACTCTAATTTGTATTGTTGGCAAACCATGATCAAAACAGGTTTTTAGTCTTGTGTAGACTTGTTCAAAGTATAGGTCTTCTGTGTATAGTTGGAATCGAGCTGTTGTAGAATTCATTGTGCAATTCAGTCTGGCTCGATCGATCGAGAATTAGACTCGATCGATCGAAAGTCGGGCAGAATGTCTTTCTGTAGAATTTTCCAACTCAGCCTTAAGCCCATATGATGTGTAGGGTTTTATGTTTTGCCCTAGGTATAAAAGGGAAACCCTAGCCATGTTTTTTAGGTAGCTCTATTTGCTAGGTGTGTGAATCTCTTATGAGATCTAGAGATGGTTGCCTTCACACATGCTTAGGATTATCAAGAAGGAGATTTCATTGAGAGCTTGATGATCATTCAGTTGCTGCACTAAAGAGCTTAAAGAAACACAAGCGGGTGTGCTTGTATTTGCTGGAGAATCCAAGAAAGAAGGAGTCCGTGGTCTTGGAGCTTGCACATGGTCGTATCAGTAAGTTTTCTACTGGTGGGTAGCAATAGGATGTTAGTGATTTAAGTCGCTATTGTAAAACTTTGATTCTTTCATAGTGGATTCAGGTTTACCTTGAGAATAGCTAGGTTAAATCCTCCCCAGGTTTTTACTGGTGTGGTTTCTTAGGTCATCATATCTTTGTATTCTTTATATTCTGCACTTTACATTGATATGATTATATGATTATGTTAACCTAGATCTGAAATTTGGACTAAGTAATCACTTGGCTAATTTACTAGGTTAATTCAGTTGTGTTTTAAGGGTCTAAAAAACGTACAATCACCTTTAGTCCCCTAGATTTACTGATAGTGATAGGTGGAGAGTAAGGAGGAGAGCAACATGTATGGATGCTCTACCATTGGGTATGTTTTTAAATTTAAGCTTATACTTTGTATAGATTGTAGACTTAGTAGGTTTAGCATGTCCTGTTGCTGATCATGTGGGGTGTAGCAGCTATAATACCACTTATGCAGGTAACTAAATGGAACTATATCCTATTGTCACCTTGATTAAATGTGGAATAAAGCAGAAATTATGTTAAGACTTGTATGAATATCATATGAGTAAAGGAAAGATTCATAATTGTCATTAAACTAAAGCCTTAGGAAAAGGCAAATAAATTACAAAAGATCGGACTAATTACAAATTTTGGAAACAAAAACAACAGTTAAAAAAAAGAAAAAAATAAAAAAAGAAAAGAAAGCTACTTTGAAAACTACTTTTTTATTATAATTTTCTCCTTGGTTGGGGCCTTGGTGGGCTGGCTGAGTGCTACTTCTGAGGCCTCTGGGCCTTTGCCCATGAAATCACCCTTGGCAAGCACGGGAAGAGTGGCCAGGACAATCTCCATCTTAGTAAGGACTTCTTTCTCTTTGGGGAGGTCCTAGGGAGCAGCTAGGGGCTTTGTGGCATCAATGGCCATTCCCTTGGTTGTATTTGCTTCCTTTTCAACAACCCCAAGCTGCTTGGCCACCTTGGAAGGGCTATCAGGAGAGGGAAAGATCTTGGCTGGACTAGCCTTGCCTATATTTGCCACCTCGGAGGTGGTGTTAGTGTTGGAGTTGGCAGGGCCAAATGCACAGATGGCAGGAGGGTAGTATACACTCTCTGCTCTCCTAAGTGCAGAAGAGGCCTCAACCCCAGCTTGGTTGAAAGCCTTGTTTCACACCTGGAGGTAGTAGTTCCTACATATCTTCGAGACCTCAGCCCTAAGGGCTTCCTCAGTCTCCACCACTCCCACATTGTACCTATCTTGCTTGGCCTGATCCTTGGCCTTCTCGGCCTCCTCCACCTTCTTCTTCAGAGCAATGACTTGTTCCTTAGAGGTGGTCATCTAGTCCTTGGTCTGGCGAAGTTGCTTTCGCTGACCCTCAGCTTGCCTCTTAGCTTCTTCAAAGGCAGCTTCCGCACTCTTTTTATCCCTTTCTACCTAGTTAGCTTCTCCTTCAGCCCTTGCATCCTTTTCTTGGCCACATTGAAAGCATCCACTACTGCAATGCACCTTCCCTCCTCTTCTTTCATTAGTCTATGGGAGCTCTTGACTATCTCCTCGACCCTATACGCGGATTGGATGGCCTGCTAAGGGGAAGAAAGTAATATATATATATAAGAGTAAGAAATTGAAAACATTGGCATAACCTTGAGTACATATATATATATATATATATATATATATATATATATATAAAAGAAGTAAAGCAAAGCCAAAATAAATTAGTTAAAGGACTTACTAGGGCAAGGTCCCTCTTCAAGCTGAGGAACACTTCGTGACTCCTCATCCTTCTGAGGTCAGCCATGTCAACAGGCAGTAGCAGAGCTTACTTTATGGCATTCACCACTTATCTAGCCTTTCCATGTTGGAAATCTTTGACAAAGGCAATGCTAGGGAGAGGAGCTCCATCCAGCACCATAGTGAAAGTCCATGCGAGGACTTACCTGCTGATCAGTCCTCCTCTCTATAATAGCTCCCTTGCTGGAGGATCTTGTTTGGATGACCTTGTCTTGTTTGCCTCCCCTTTGAGCCTCGACCTTCCTAGATGAAGATCTCCTTCTGTCATCCATAACCTCTTTCCCTTTTTGGTCCCGCTTTCTTTTTTTGTCAGCAGGCTTAGGTTGGGAGGCCTGTGTAGAGGGAAAGGCAGGGGGTTTGGACTGGTTTGCTTTCTCGGTTGCTTTACCTCCAGCCTGAGATTCCATCAACTCCTAGAGGCTCGTCCTTGACTTCCGCTATAACACCATTGCGTCTGGATCATGAGGATCTTTTGGGGTGTGGCTCACTTAGGCCGAGGGAAGATGACTGAAGTCCTCAGCAGGGAGCTTCTGAGAAATGGTGATGGCTAAAGACTTCAAATTTGTCTTTGGATTCAGAAATGTTAACTACTTCTTCCTCCTCTTTGATGGCTGGTTAGGATGGCGTGGCTACTTCCTCGGCAGTGCGTAAGAATGGCAACTCTACTTGCTACACGCCCTTCGGGATGGGGTTGGTGATGAGGAAGCTGGAGACCGCAATGTTGATTTGGTGTAGACATGGGTCCCTCGCCTTAATCACGCACTTAGGTGCCTGGAAGCTGGATGATATTGGAGTGTAACCTAGGATTAAGTGCACCACTTTCAGTTGTCCGTCACTGTGAACAAATACTTCGGACTTGAGTATTTTGTTTAGATCTGGCTGATTGACGATGTCCAAGTTTAGGATGGCTGAATACTTGTCTGTAAAAACATCAAAAACTGAAAAGCCTTGTTAGCACGAGCAACGTTAGTTAAAGGAAAGTTAAATTACAAGTAAAAAGTAAAGAAAAGAGGGAGCACGGCAGACACTGGTGATAAACAAGGGTATTATCATTAGAACAAAAAGACCTAGACTCAAGAGCCCCACCTGGTGTCCCTTCTTTTATCGGGCAATGGAGGCCATCATGCCACTCCCCAGAGACAATCAAGTAGTCTTTGTTCATGCCTTTGTTGGAATCGGGGAGGCACAATATAAGCCTAACCTCAGGATACCTAGTTTTTAGATAATACCCCTGCCCCGATAAATGGTGACGATTGTAAATCCAATTAATGTCATGGTGGGTGAGGTTCAAGCCTATCTTCTCATTGAGGGCATCTACGCTCCCTAAGATCCTAAACATATTGGGGTGCACTGGGTAGGGGAAAGCCTACAAGCTATGAGGTAATCCCTAATAACTCTACCCATAGGGATTCTCATCCCTCCCTCCATAAAGGCAGTCATGGGGATCACAACTTCTCCCTCCTACCTATCGGTGTGCCACCCTCCCTATTTGCAATACCTAATGGACACTCCTTGTAGGATTCGGTATTGAGCTTTAAAGCTCTCTATACCCTCGAAGGAGTCTACTAAGTAGGCAAATCTACCCAATTGAGAGGGGAAAAGAAGAGAATAGGTAAGCAAAATGAAATTGAGTGGGCTAAGGAGGGAACTAACACCGAATAAAAAGAAAGATGGGAAGGACCGAAGTGAAGAAAGAAGGAAGAAATGACTAAGAACTACTTACGAGACTGAAGAAATGCTCATCGGACTAGCTCTTGAATTTTGAATGCGAAAAGTGAGATGGGTGAAGTTTTTTTAGCAGTATATGTATGAGAGAGAAGAGTGAGTGGGAAAAATCCCGCTCGCGTTTCCATAAAATCCCCAGTCACACAATCCCCATCGTATCGTAAAACGTAGGGACCATGGAATCACAGGAATTAATTGCAACTACGTTCCAAATGCTGAAGTGTCAGGAGTGTGCTTCTAAGCAGTTGAAAGGACACCTACACAGACAAGAATGACGTTAGGGAAGGGCAGAATTAGGATTGAGGTATCAAAATCCCTTTCTTTTTTGGGGAGCAAAAGAAGGAAATTTTGAGGGGCTACTATAGGGGTGAAGGGCCCAAAGTTATATATTTGGCCGTGGGCCTTGTCCGAGGATGCTTAGTAGTTTGAAGACAAATAGACGATAGTGGAGATTTGAGAATCAGAACTTTACGAGCTGGCTATGATTAAAATAGTTGGGGAAGGTGGGCCGAGATGGAATGCCTCCTTGGCTAAGCAAAGCTGAGGTCAGAAATGATGGTTTGCCATTCGGGGCAATGTTCCAGGAGATTCTATTAATAAGGATATGCATCATGAAAACAAAGGACAGAGGGAAGCCATAAAATATCTAAGAGAAAGCTGCTTCCAGCGCATTGAATTCTCTATAACTAACTCTCTGGCAGCATTAATGAGAAAGTGATACCTGAACAGTGATTTTTAGCCGTACAGTTACTCCCAAAGACTTCAAGAGGTGCTGATGGGACAAGGATCAACACCAACAATCTAATCTACACGTGGAAGGTAGAGATGAAAGGAAGAAGGTAGTATAAAATAGAGGAAAGACCCTAAGGGAAAGGGATCTGGAAATTGAAAGAAAAACACTATAACAACAAGAACTGTGCTTGTAACCAAATTCAAGAAATATATACAATAACTGATCTCCTTGGATTGTTTCCAGGACAATTTTCTTTAGATTAAACCAGTCTATCTTTACTTTATTGTGATTTGGATCCATTATAATTGTTATCCAACTCATTAGAACCTAGTTTTAGAACCCACTCTCTACAAATTCATTGTATTTGGCTCTTTGGGCCTAGATCCTTTTACCTTTTGAGCTTAAGAACCAAATTGTGTCCTTACAATTTTATTTTAGACTATTTTTTTATTTGAAAGATTACTAAACATAATTTTTTTACACCTATTTATACTTTGTTATTTTCTATTAACCTTATAAAAATGGTGAAAATTCAGTTGAAAGTTGTTTAATTTTTTTAAGACATTTTTTTTTTTTCAATTTATCATATTACCTCCCTATTAATCTATTATTTTTTGATAATTTTATTACTAGTTCAAGAATTGTGCTTTTTATATATGAATGTACAATTTATACATTTATGTTGAAAATGATTTTATTTTAGACTTTTGTTTTATTTGAAAGATTACTAAACATAATTTTTTTACACTTATTTATACTTTGTTATTTTCTATTAATCTTATAAAAATGGTGAAAATTCATTTTAAAGTTGTTTAATTTTTTTAAGACATTTTTTGTAAAATTTTGTTAATGTTTACCATTTTAATACCTTTATTTTTATTTTATTACTATTAAATTAATTATGACGTCATCACGGTCCGACCTTGGTTGAACCTTAGTCCGACTTTAAAACTTTGAACCTCTCCCTTTCCTGGTTCATTGAATGGTCTGTGTCTAAAAGCCATGATCATCTCTAACAGACCTTGTTGTCTCCACAAAAATAAATAATAATAATAATAATAATAAGGAAAGAAAAAGTAGACTGTTGCCTTACAATTGAGGAAAATTAAATCCTCTTAATATTCCCAAAGTCACATCAATGATTCAAAATAATAACATATTAACGTATCAAATAAACTTCAAAATGGCATGCATGTTCTTAAAAACAATTATCACAAACTACAATTAATTACTGAATACAAAGTATATATATACTTTTGATAAACTATAGAGTATATATACTTACATATAAGGATCACCAACCATGGTGCCTAAACTAACCATATTACAAACTATAAGAACCACTAAGAGTATTACACGTGTATAACAATAAAACTAACTCTATTATTAGAAACTAAATGACCTCTAGCTTTTCAAAAAAGTTGAGGAAGAAAAAGACAAAACAACAAGAAAGAGGGAAGGAGAGGAAGCAGTTGAAGGTGAAGGCTAAATACAGAGTGTTGTATATGGCTGAAGTAAGTTTAGGTTTTTAGTGTTGACTTTTTATATTTTGTTTAAGAAATTGATTATTGATTAGCTGTAAAAATTGATTAGATGAATTGATTAACTTTAAATACAGAATATACGGTTGAACAATTTAAACTAATATATATATATATATATATATTATTTATTTATGTATGTATAATTAAGCTTGCGGGTTGGGTTGTAGCAAATTGTCAATTTTTCAATCCATTACCCAACCCAATCCGCTATTTTGGGGCTCTTACTTGATGACCCGCACGAGGCGGGCGGGTTGGCACACCCCTAACCCAAAAACCCTTGGAAGGTCTTAATTCAAAAAGCTCTTTTGCAAGCGATGGAATGCAGAACCATTTGTTAGAAATTTTTTTTTTTTTTTGAGAAAAATTTGTTAGAAATATAGTATGGAGTAAATAAGAAATTGAATTCTAATGTGTCCACTAAAACATTTATATTAAAGTGGTGAAAATCTTTGAGTCCCACATAGGAAATGAAAGAGATAATATATATGAGTTTATATGCCAATGAGCTGCATTGGATTAGGCTTTGACATGTGTGGACTAGACCCTCTTATCCAAATAATAATATTTTATTATTTTATTTTTTGAGTCAATAAGTCTATAGCTCTATGCACAATAGTTATTTTTGAACAGCTAGAGAGATATTTTGTGCATAACATAGAGTCAACGAGAGAGAGACATAGTTTAGTTCGTAAAACACAGACCTTATAGTACTTCTTCATGCCGTAGATTATTTTACCTTGAGAAGCAGACATTCATGAGTAAGCACCACTAAATGTGCGGAGGGTGAAATCTGCTTTAAAGAGATTGTATCAAACACAAGGCTTGGTCTGTATCATTTATCATTCACGCATTTGGTCTGTGAGTCTTGCAGATTTCTTCTTATATATATAAATAGTATTTATTTATTATTTTTGTTTATCACATCTATTTGTGTTATTGCTTATAATTAGATCTGTATTTTGTTCCTATATGCTTAATTACAAAAGCAAATTGCTTAATTACAAAAGCAAATTGTTGAAATACATCCAACACCATTAACATGTCCATGTGCAGACAAAGGTAAGAACCATACGTGCCATTTTCGAAGGGAACAAAAAATTTCTTCTGCTACAAAATGATTGACAATTTCATGAATAATTAATAGTACATAAGCAAGCAGCATTCACTTTAACAACCACAGAGCGTAATTTACATAGTAACAATACACGAGAGAATGAACAATTCCCCCCATTCTCGTTTGCCCAAATTGTGAAAGAAGCTAAAAATTTCTTAGTTCAAACTATGTTACTGCAACTGAAGTACAAACATTAGCCAGTTTAGATATGTAAATGGCTGTCAGGAATCAGCACCAAAAAGCATTTGCAAAACAACAATCCCGGTCAAAGGAGGGGCACTTATTATCCACAGCAGCTTAAGCATAGACTAGGCAGCACAGCCTCCACAGACAATAGTCCTGCAGTTATAAGAACACGCATGTTTAATAGACAGCACTCTAAGCACAGTCCTTCAATAGTAATGATATACCAAGAAAAAATCATTATGTTCTAATGATGAGTCAGAAGGAATTTGCATGTGTAAAGGAGATGATTCATTTCTAAATCCCATTATTATGATAGAAAATACATTCAAACTTTACATGAACCTAATTACGGAGTCATGGAGAGTTTCCTAAGTAACACAACACGTGATCTTGCTCCTTATGATTAGTTAAAGAGGAGCAAAGAGGACATATTTACATAAAATTATCCAACATCTTATAGTATACTCTTATTTAAACCCAAAATATATGAATATGAGATTCCAATACACCCTCTAAACTGGAATTGAAACAAATTGACCCATTGATCCAAAAGAATCAAAACAAAGGCAAACAGGCGCATTTGGAGATTGAGAAGAAACAAACCAGACCCTGATATCATGTTAAAGCATCCAACCCACTATCTTAAAACCACAACCAAACTCAAACCTTACCACTGTGGATCCCTTATTAGTAGTCACACCAATAGGATAACTCTCAAGTAAAAGATTAATGTAATAGCTACCTAAACAATTAAAGAAACTACCTATGGGCAATTAGAACCGACTATATCTCTTTTAATTTAAGAGAGTAAATGAGTAATACACTTGGAACAACAAAAAACACCAAAGGGGAAAAAACTGTACTTACACAATTCCACAGCCAGACCTTCTGCGCCTTTTCTTCCTTGCCATCTCCTTCCTCCTCGGAGGTTGAAGAACAACCTTAATTGCAGTATCAAATACAGCTTTGACATTCTAAAAGATTAAATGCAAGTCATTGTCCATTAGTACTATTAATCAAACAATTTTTTATTTTTTATTTTATAAGATAACTGTTTAGAAAGCACAGGAAATGGATCAAACAATCTACCTGTTGAGTCTTAGAGCTGCACTCTATGTAAGCTGCTGCACCAATTTGTTTTCTTAGTTCCTCTCCCTGTTTGTTACATGCGAATGAGCAAATTTCATCAAGCCAAGCAGATGCTTTCTGAGTATAAAATTATTGAGGAAAATAAACAATGCTTACCTGAGCAGATGTTATGACATTAGATCCCATATGATCAGCTAAATACCTACTGTCCTCGCGAAGATCTAAAATAGATAAACATAATTAACTTAGTGTTATCCACAAAATCTCGGTACAATGGCATAAAGTATGCTCAGTATGCAAGTTTGTGAAGTTGTTGCCTACCTAACTTAGTTCCAACAAGAACGATTGGAACATTGGGAGCAAATCGACGAAGTTCTGGCATCCACTGAGAAGAAAGGAAAAAAGCACCAAATTGACAAATTCAGTTAGTGCTGTACTAATTTTCTCCAGCTAATCAAGAAACAATAGTCATTGACGATCGTCCAATATCACTAACCCCAAAGACCATTGAAAGCAAATTTAAATCGTACAACATATATGCAAATGAAAGGGAAAAAGGCAAACAACTCCATAGGCTTAATATAAATGGGAAATATGATCCACTTTTTTCAAACATAGTCCAAAATAGAGACAACAGAAGTAAAGGGAAAAGAACTAAGGGGAAAAGAGAAAAAGTGAGAATGGCTAAAGTGATAAAAGGGTATACATTAAAATCAGTACCTTCTTAAGAACATTTTCATAGCTTGCCCTACTGATTAACGAGAAAGCTAAGACAAATATATCTGCACCTCTGTAACTCAGTGGCCTTAACCTGCTATAATCTTCCTGACCTTTAAACCAAAGAGAAAAGAGTGTCAAGAATTAAGTTACTAAACCAAAATACTAAACATCAACTAAAGCAAGCAATGGGACCATAGTTGCATGATAGATCCTCATTGCAAAACAAGGTAATAAAAGAAAGAGAGAGAGGGAATCATAGAAGAAGTTTGTGTATGGGGAAACCTAGTACCTGCAGTATCCCATAGTCCTAAGTTGACAATGCTCCCATCCACAGCAACATTGGCGCTGAAGTTGTCAAACACTGTGGGTATATAATCCTGCCAATGAATATCACAAAAATTTAGAGACAGGGAGAGACCATTTTAGCCTAGTGCTTGCTCATATAATGCACACAGCACACCCAGTTTCAAACTAGAACTTTTGCCGGACAAACAATATATATATATATATATATATATATATATATATTTGATAACTTTTGCTACACAAGTAAATATATCCTAATCAAAGAGAAGAAATGCATTTTACAACAAATAAATGCTTTGGTTAACTAATTTACAGTACATGTTGAGGACCAGTTCAGGAGGAGAAGACCCACAAGCAGAAATCTAATGAATGTCCCATAAATGGAACAAAAAACAAGAAAAAGTAAAAGGCTTTTTCAGATGGGTTTTTAAAACTAGAAAGACTTACAGTGGGGAACTTGTTGCTAGTATAACAAATGAGCATACAGGTCTTCCCAACAGCTCCATCTCCAACTGTGACACATTTAATGAACTTTGAAGCACTCATCCTTTAAAACCAACAACTTTGTACAGTAGCTCTTGAGCTACAGAACTAGTATATGTATTAGAATCTATAAAGGTTAAAGGTAACACAAGAAGCTTCAAAGAAAAAAAGTTACACAAAAGGAGAAGGATGAAGAGAGAAGGAGAGTGAAGAGAACAGTGTTATGACATGTTAGAAGTTTGAGACTTGAGATGATATAAAGGAGCCTCTTCCAGTTTCAAGAAAAGAATTAAAATTTTTAAAAAAAAATTAATAAATAAATATGAGAGAGAGAGAGATGTTGTTGTTTGTAGTCAAAGGGTGACAGTCCTTTTTCATCCCTCTCAAGAAATTTCAAATCCAACAGCAATATTTCTTTTTTGAAATGTAAGAAGAAATGGGTCCCCCTCACAAACGGCCACCACTACACTAGGCCCCTAGTCCCCTTGCCTTCTTAACTGGTTTCCAACTATCAGTCACATTAATATATTTATTGCCAGGGTAGCTGGTCTCTGATTCTCTAGCTACCAATACCATAAACCTTTTTTTGGAATGTGCACAGTGCAGTGAACCGCGAAAATCAATTTGATCTAGCTTAAAGCCTGTTTGGTATCCCTACGTGAGTAACAATTTTCACATTTTAAATACATTTATACACTTTTTCAATTACATGTATTTCAAAAAATTACAAAAATCTCATCTCAAACTACTCTACCAAATAGGTTGGGGTTTTGAGATTTATTTATTTATATATTTATTTATTTTTATAGTGGGTTGGTTTGGATTTGAATTATAAAATTTTTTAATTTGCTTAACTCAATCCAACACATATTTAATATATATTTAAAATTTAAAAATATTTTATTCAGTTTTATTATTATTATTTTTTTCCTCTCTTCCTAAATAAAACTCAAACTCTAAGTTCATATGGTATAGTTTGGCTTGATTTAGTGTTATGATCAAGATTGTTTGATTATAAAGGTGTGTTTGGATAGAACTTATTTTGCTGAAACTGAAAACACTGTAGCAAAATAATTTTTAAATGTGTGAATAGTACCGTGGGACCCATTTTTAATGAAAAAGTTGCTGAAAAGTGTAATTTGTGGGTCCATGAATAGTGCACAAATGCACTGTTCACGGACAAAAAGTCAACAAGTGCGGCTAAAAAAAAAAAAAAAAGCTGAAACGCATGAAAAGCTAAACGTGGACGCAGAAACTGAATACAAACACACACTAAATTTGCTCTTATTTGTGGTGAAACATTAAGGTTGTTCTAATGCTCAATTTAATAATAATAATAATAGTAGTAGTAGTTAAAAAAATTTGTCCAACCCAAAGGTCTAAGCCGATCCTACCCATTCCATGTGGATTGGGTTGGGTTGAGTTGAACCCCTATGATGAGTTGAGTTAAGTTTGATTTTTTTTAACCAACCATAATAGATTAGGTTGAAAAAACCCCTCAACCCAATCCAATCCGACTTATGCAATTAAGCCTCAAATTAATGGCAACCAATCTTGTTTTGTGTTAGGACATATGTGAATCGTATTAGGACATATGTGAATCATGTTAGGAACATGTATCAATATAGAATTGGCTAATCCTTTGACAAAAGGCACTTTACTTGTAATTGGGTAGATATAATGTGTTTAATACTTTAAGGAACAAGATTTCAAGTTCAAGTGTTAAAACCATGTAAGTCTGTTCAAGAATCAAGTAAAAAAGTGCTAAATTTTAAAACTCGACAGCTAGTATCATCGAGATTTAAAAGGCTGTTTAAACCCGATGCTCGATAGCTGCTCGATAGATAGGGTATCTGTCGAGGTTTATGAAAATCAGTTTTTCATATCTGATTTCACCCTAATCCGTGAATAGATGTTTGAGTTTTCTTTTCTCACAATCCAAAACATATATAAGGATTATTTTAAAGGTCGTCACAACTAATGCACCTCAATGCAAAAGTTTTTCACAAGCATATTATGAACCAAAGACATATGCCCTAGTTCATCTTTCTATTCAAGCCCTAGTTCATCTTTCTATTCAAGAAACTGCTGTTTTTGTACATCATAGGGTTTTGTAACTAAAAAGTTTCGTGATCTTCATCATGTTGATGAACTGAAGAACTTTGCAACCAACATCTTTCTCAAGTTAGTAAGTCCATGCATCGAATTGGTTAGTCACGTACTGGGAGCCGTGCATTGAAATAAGAGATTGTCACTATAGAACAAGTCTAATTGGGTATTGGGGTAAGGGTTCAACTGTAAGTTGGTATAAAGTACTAGGATTCCTTTACTTGTAACCGCTTGTTGTGATAATAGTGAATTCTCAGAAGTGGTGACCTTTGTAGTGTGCCTTTTTTACAATGTTGGGCTGGACTGCCTCCTGCGGTATTAGGCCCAAACGTTTTGAGTAAAGGAGTCGGGACTGGTCCAACTGCAACTTACTTTGGTCTGGCTTGTGCACAAACTATGCCCCATTTGCTAGACTTTGATCACAGGCCCATGGCAAGTAGAGCTACTACGGGTAAGTTATGACAGGCAAATATGATAAAGGCAATACAAGAAAATGGTAGACAAAATGAATAAAAGGGAGCGATAAGAGGCAACCTGTGAGCCGAAAGTAGAGAAATAAATGAGGAATAATAATAATGGGGTTATTGAATTAAAGAGGGGAAAATCAGTCTGCCATGCCAAGTAATGCTGCGGAACTGAAACCAAGAAAGTAAACCACTTCCTCGATGAGACTAATCTCTCAGGGGAAAGAAATTAATTGCTTTAAGGGAATGGGCCTGAATGGTTTATGTTCAATGAGGGATCTTCTATCTTTTTTGATAGAGAGTAGGGCTTTAGAGGGAGAGAGGAGATCAATCTATCGGTGCATGCCTGCCATTCTATACTCTCTATTCTCTATCCTTCCTAGTTTTTCCTTTCTGTATTTTTTCTTCCTTTTCTTTCTTCGTTTTTTCTTATTTTGTTGTGATACTCTCCTAGAGGTTGCTTTTACAGTATTTTGTGATTGTGATCCTGACCCCCCCTCCTCCTTTACTGTGCATGGCAAAACCCTTTTTTATAGTGCCTACTGTGACCGGATTTTACTATTTTAGCCTTTAACAACCTTTTTTTGGTCTGGGTGTCCTTGCCGACCACTTCCTGGTTTGCCAACCACCACCACTTACCTGTGCTGGCCGTGACACCTGACAAAGAAGACTATTTTGTTTGTTTACCTGCTGTGCTACGGTGTGAGTGCTCTCTCTCTCTCTCTTTTCCTATCCCTTATGGCATGCATGTAGTGGTCCCAACTCATCCTTGTTTCCTTTGGGTGGTATTTCATCCCAGCAGGACGTATCCCCCAAAAGAACCCGAGCAGGGACCCTATAATAGGTTTTCCCCTCTCCTCACCGCTAGACTATGCCCTCTTACCTTTGACCCATGACCTCACCACCTCTTGTATTGGTTAGGTACAGGCTAGTGATGTTTGGGCCTTGCGCATGCTTCACTTCCATGTATATCCGAAATCTGCCTACTGCTCACGCAACTACCGTGGTCTGGAGACTTGTCTGCACATCCTGCCACCTATCCTTGGCTTCTTATGGCGTGAACCATTTTCTGGCTTCTCATTCTTTAAAGCTTACTCCTTTCGGAGTTGGGCTTTTGCTTAGCCGTGGGCTTTTCCTCCTTCGGCCCACTCTCTTATTCTTTTTTGCAGTCTTTGTGTGTCCTGCCGTACTGCTCTGCCATTCCTGTCGTGGCATTATTTGACCTAAGCCCGCTAGGTCTCTTTGAACTTGTTGCTTATTCTTCCCTCAATGACTCAGTATAGTCATTTAAGTCTTTTTGGTTACATTGGGCATCCTTGGCCCGTTTACTTTCTTTGGACCCTTTTAGCCCTTTTCCTAGCTCTGCATTCCCATGGACTTTTACTAACTCCTTTAAGTTTCCCTAGTCCAATTACCTTATCCTTCATCCTTGGGGTTCATGGACTTTCCATCAACCCTTTACTTTCTTTACTTTTATTATTTCGGGCCTACTGTGGCCCATTCACTTTTCTACATCACATACTGTCCATGAGTTTGCTTCTTCTTTCTTTTCAGGCTCCTTTAGGCCCATCCACTTCTTTAAGGCCCATTTGTTTATTTCATGGGTCTGCAATCAATTATTCCTACCATTTGGGCTTAATGGTTTTTTTCCTATCCACTTACTAACTCTTTTCTGCCTATGTTGCTGGGCTTCTTCTTTCTATTGGGCTTCCAAAAATGATCATCAACAACCTTAAAATCACCTGGTGAGGTTTTGCTGTGTAGGTTTTCTCCATTTGTAAACAAATCACCGTGTCAATTTATTTTCCGCTGTATTTTAACTTAGTTAGTGATTTATTTGTGCTATTGCGCTTATTGCATGCTAATTGAATTAATTAATTAACCTGGCTAATTAATTGGTTAATTTATCATAAGGAGTCAATACATTCTTGATGTATCATTTTGAAATTATTTCTAAATAGTAGTAGTTCATTTTGTAAAAAAAAAAAAAAAAATTTAATAAATAATTTCTAGCACTAGAACTTGACTCTTCTTCTTGTTTCTTCTTGTTTGTTGTTGTAATAAAGGCAATATTTTCTTGGTCACAGCATTTGCATATTCCCTACTTTTTGACTCCTTGTAGTAGCAAGATCCCCCCAATTTAGGGATGTAAACCACGGGATGTAGAATCAAACAATACCGGAAAAAAAGAAAAAAAAAGAAAATGTAATAGTTTTAAATTTTACTATGTATTGTTGGTGCAAAAATTTCTATTTATTTTAGCATAATATATATATACATACATATATATATATATATATATATTTTTTTTTTTTATACAACCACTTTTCAAAATGCTATACATCAAATTATCTATTTTACATTATATTTCATTTAATTTTTTTTATTACTCTTCAAATTGTGTCTCTCTTTTTGTATATGGATAAAAAAAAAGTATTATGTGAAGTTCCTTTTTGGAGACTTAAATCAGAAAATCCTTAATATTTGTGAAGTGACCATATAAGTAATTTTTGGATTTTTTTTTTATACTAAGTATTTTAATACACACACGGGGAGAGGGAAGAAAATCTTAAAGAAACTGACAGTGATATATATCCAAAAGAATCTTATTTTCCAATGTGGGTTTTATCCACTGTTTTTTCTTTTGAGAATACTAAGGGCTCATTTGGTAAAAGATTTCTACTAACGTTGTTTAAGTTTTGTAAAAATACGTGAGTGAAAAATGAGTGAAAATACGTATTGTGGTGTTTAAACAATAGTTTTCGTTGTTTAAATACGGTTATTAAACAGGGTCTAAGTATTTTAATACACACACAGAGATAAGAGAAAATTTTAACTCTTAGATACATAGCACAAACTTTAAACGTTTTTAACTCGGCGTCTGCTCCTGATAATATAACTCTTTATCATTTGATTAAAACACCAATCAATTTTTAGTGTAGGCAGGGAATTAAACTCCATATATCTTATACAATTATCAAAGATTTTACCAGTAGAATTAACTGAAATTCAGAATACTTGTTCCAAATTTTGAAGCGTCACTTTCAGAATTTTTTTTTTTTTGGGTAGGAAAAGTCGTTCTTTTCTTTTAATCAATGGATTCAAATTTTGAAAAACTTTAATGCGACCGTTTGATATTAAATGGACCAAAGTATCCTTTACTGTTGTCCTATTCTTACACATGCAGATGCAGGAGCTTGAACAAATCATATACAGAAAAGAAGCCCACGTGTCCGCACTGCCGACCTTGGCTTGGGTCCCATTTGATTTGGCACAGATCTCTAACTTGTGCCAGCCATGGAAGCTCCTTGAGATTTTATTTTATTTTTTTTAATTTTTTTAAACTCAATAATTGAGGAAGTGATTTGAATTTGTTCGTCTATGTTAGAAATACCCAAAGTATCAAAAGTAAACTACAAAAATGAAAAATCTTGACATAAAAATACTCTACTCTTAAGTCGAAGATGTTTGGTAAATAAAGGAGCTTAACAAATAATATTTTATTTTATTTTATATTTTTATGAAATGTTTTCTTTATTACTCCCAAATTCTGTCTTATTACTCTAAGATGGTATATATAAACGAGCTTAACACATAAGATTTTATTTTATTATTTTTATGATATATTTTATTTATTAATCCCTCATTCCGTCCTATTTTGTTGGTTTGTTTCAAAATTTTAATATATATGTTTTAGAATCAACCATAAACTTTTAATGATGAAAATTATTAACAAGTACACATTGGATATCAATTGCTTGGTGCAGAATTCTTTTTTTTTTTTTTTGACTGATGGTGCAGAATTCTTAAGTAGAGCGGGGCACATTTTTAAGGAACTTAATTTTTCCAAACTCAAGTTACAAGTAAAACTCAAGTTTTATGTAGTGAACCCTATCATACTTGATTGCACTAGCACATATATATCATGTTATGTAAGGAACCCTATCTTTTTTTTTCAAACCAGTATAATTATCTTGTTTGTCTGCTTTGTTTCTTATTATCAAATACCTTGCAAGCAAAGGGTAGCCCCCCAAAAAAAAAGCCTTTCTTGAACAATTATTAAATAGTGACGCAGTAATGAAATTGCAAAACAACAAAAAGCTAATATCAAGCATAGGCTGGAAATAAAGAAAAAAAAAGAAGAAGAAGAAGAAGAAGAAGAAGAAGAAGAAGAAAGGAAGAAACTTAGTATACAATAGACAAAGAACAAAGACTATGGAAAGAGTAAGATAGTGATATACCTGGCCTCCATTGGGCCTTCAATGGTCATCCATGGACGATTTCAAGAGATTGAGCTAGATGGATCCATCATTTGTGGTTGAAAATATTGAAAGTTTCAAGGATGCAAGAGAGTTGTAAAAGAAAAAGGGTTTTCTTCTTGAACTCTTTTGCTCAGGAGTGTTTTTTAGATTTAGATGGGAAGAATGGCGAGAGAAATTTGCGGCTTGATGAATTTTTTAGGTTTGAGATTTGTTCCATCCAAAAAAATAAAATAAAAAAAGTTAGATCGGTTTGTTTCTAAGTTAGTGGATTGATGATGTGGCGGTATCTTAAACCATTAATTTTAAATGAGAGATAAGGATTTAAAGAAATTTACTTGGTAGAGTATCCTAGAAACTTTAGAAGATTTAAATCTGAACATATCATATATAGAAAAGAAGCCCATGTGTCCACTTTGCTGACCTTGGCTTGGGTCCCATTTAATTTGGCACACATCTCTAACTTGTGCCAGCCAGGGGTTCTTTGAGATTTTATTTTATTTTATTTTTAATTTTTTTAACTCGATAATTGAGGAAGTGATTTCAATTTGTGCGTCTATGTTAGAAGAGTTTTAATCTCCACCTTTTATTTAGTTAGTGGATGATGTGACAATTTCTCATTTAAACAAAAGGAGATTCTAGTTAAAAAATATATATATATATTGGAGGTAAGTCAAACCCGTGTTAAAAATACCCGAAAGTATCAAAAGTAAACTACAAAAATCTTGACATAAATACTCTACTCTAACTCTTAAGATGTTTGGTAAATAAAGGAGCTTAACAAATAAGATTTTATTTTATTTATGTTTTTATGATATTTTTGCTTTATTACTCCCAAATTCCGTCTTATTACTTTAAGGTGGTAAACAAAGAAGCTTAACACATAAGATTTTATTTATTATTTTTATGATATATTTTCTTTATTACTCCTTCATTCCGTCCTATTTTGTTGATTTGTTTCAAAATTTTAATATATACGTTTTAGAATCATTTATAAACTTTTAATAATGAAAATCTTCAACAAGTACGCACTAGATATCAATTGCCTGGTGCAGAATACTTGTTTACAACGAAGCACATTTTTAAGGAACTCGATTTTTTAGAACTCAAGTTACATGTAAAACTCGAGTTTCATGAACTCGAGTTACAAAACAGTGGTAGATTGCTAAATAATTCACAAACAATGATAGATTGCTAAATATTTCACCAAATAGTATTATTTGTCCATTTTTGCCATAAAAACATTGCTAAACCATACATGCTCTTCTAACATCATAAAAATGCAATATTTTAAGGTAACTGTTTGAACAAATAAATTAATAATTTCATAATGATGCAATTTGTCTTAATCACTTAGTCACTTTAAGAACTTAGTTTTGACTACCGCACATCCTTGGTGCGATAGTCACTCCACAGGTAACTTGTGGGGTGTGGGGGGCAAGGGCCAGGGTTCAAGTCTCTAGGAGGAAGCTTCACACACATACACACTTAGATTAGGCTAGAGTAAAATTTCTATCTTATATCCAAAAAAAGAACTTAGTTTTGGTTGCTAAAAATTACACTATCATCTTAGTCTTAGTAGGAAATATCACATTAATTTCATGTTTAATTACATGTAAATATGTGAGTTTGAAATAATTCTAAAAATATATACTAATTATGTGTAATTTTCTTTTGTAGGAGATTAAAATTTAAAACCATTCAACTAATCATACAGGCTCAAGAGAATCCAAGGGTCAAGATCAATTGAAGCATGGTTTTTGAAGTATTAAATAAGTAAAAGACGTGTGAGAATAGAAAAGGGAAGAAAAAAAATTAATTCAAGCCAAAATTGGATATATCCTGATATGGAAACATCCTGCACTGTTTCAGTATTTTTTCCATAACTTCTTGCACAAGTATCTGATTGACCTGATTCTTGCAGCAACGGAAAGAAGACTTGAAGATCTACAACTTTTTAGTTTACCGCAAATTCCAGAAAAATCTTTTTGAAGGTCAAAAGTGGGCTGAAATCTGACAGTAGATAAAATTTCGAAAATCAATGGATTCCCATCCTAAATTTGAGTGATAGTGAGGAAAAACCCTAGAACATTTTTCATCTTTTGTATATATATTTTTAGACGTTTAGCATTGTTTTGATGGATTTCTTTTGCATAACTATGTGTGGGTAAATCTCTAGTTAGGGTTAGAGGTGAAACCTAATATTTTTATCATGTGTTCTTGGGATTATCCACATGCTTTCTATGGATTGATGATTGAATTTTGAGATTGATATACTATTTGGAATCATTGCATGTTGATAAGCTTTTAAGATTTAATATGATTTTTATTTATATCGAATGCTTGAACTCCTTGATTCCTTATGATTCAATATTATCTTGCTCCATCTTTGGGTGGAAAAACAAACAAACAACTATTTTTATTTACTACTTTATAATAGAGGTTTTTACATTAGTGTCAATCATTCCCTATGGATCGACCTCGGACTCACCAAGATATTATTACTTGTGAAAAATCTGCACTTGGGTTTGCATTATTTTAATCTCCACACTTAGCCAGTTAGCATTTTTCATTCCCATTAGTTGTTAATTTGTATGTATTTTTAGAAGTCATATTAAGTTAGGTGTTTTTAGACTCCATACCCTACTCTTCGAGGTCAAATGGCACTTCAAGCTAGTAGCAATATCTTGAGAACCATCTTAAGGTAGCATCAATTATGTAAGGTTTATCTCGAATAACTTGCTGGAAACCGTAAAAACAAAAGTTAATTTGTTTGTTCATACAAATTAATATTTTGGCCCAACTATAAAATTATCTAGAGCTCTTTGAGCATTTGAAACAGGATTATCCCCCCAATTATTCTCTCAAGTGTTTGCAGCCCTCCCCCCCACCACCCCCCCCACACACACACAAACCAAAATATTACATAAATGAATTCCATAGGGGTGGCTCCAAGATGGCTAGAGGTTTCGAATTTAGTATCAATAGATATCATAAAACTTTAGGAATGACTAAGACAAAAGATAGAAGTTTCCAAACTAAGCTTGAGAAGGATGATTTCATCTAATGAGCAGCTATGGATGGACAACCTCACCTAGGCAAGACGAACTAAAGGGATGAATGACCTCCTAAGACGAGGAGGACCTCCCATGATTAAGGGGATGAGATTCTCATAACACAAAATGACCGAGGATTCTGGCATTTTACCCCTAATTTTGAAAAAAATTAGCAACATGCCCCTGTTTGCAAACTATATAGGAGCGTGCCCCTGTTTCGATACTCGATTATCCTAAAATCGAGTTCAATTAAATACTCGATTTGTAGAAAATCGAGTTATGCCCGATCAAACTTAAAAAAAAATTAAAAAAAAAAATTTCCATGGAACTCGAGTCTCAGGAAATCGAGTTCCATGCAAAAAAATTTTATAAGTGTGATTGCTCTATATTCAGGGAGCCCTATAGTGGCATTTTTAAGCCCTATAGTGACGTTTTAAAGCCCTATAGCGGCGTTTTCCTGCAAATATTTTTAGAAGTGTGATTGGCCCATATTCACGGTGCCCTATAGTGGCGTTTTTAAGCCCTATAATGACGTTTTAAGGCCCTATAGCGGCGTTTTTCTGCAAAATTTTTTATAAGTGTAATCGCTTTGTTCTGGGTGCCTTATAGTGATTTTTTTTAGGCCCTATAGTGACGTTTTTAAGCCCTATAGTGACGTTTTTGAGCTCTATAGCGGCGTTTTCCTGCAAAAATTTTTTATAAGTCCCCATACCAAGTTCAAGGCGCCCTATAGTGGCGTTTTTAAGCCCTATAGTGACGTTTTAAAGCCCTATGGCGGCGTTTTGGAACTCGACTTCCCTAAAATCGAGTTCTATGCTTTTTTTTTTTTTTTTAGTTTTATTTGAAATAACTCGATTTTCTACGAATCGAGTATTTTAATGAAACTCGATTTTAAAGTAATCGAGTATCGAAACAGGGGCATATCCCTATATAGTTTCGAAAAAGGGGCATATTGCTAATTTTTTTCAAAATTAAGGGCAAAAGGCTAGAATCTCCCAAAATGACCTAAGTTCACGGGAATACTGGTCATGCCCCCTAAATTCATGCCATTCTAGAAGACATTGCTTGCAAACTTGCCCATAAATACATAGTGAGCAAGATCCTTGACCATAATCTATATATATATATATATATATATAATCGAAACCTCTAAAACTCTCACAATTTTCTACATCAATACAATATTTAAATAACATTATCATTTTATTTAAATAAAATTATTTTTGTTTAGTCCAAACTTAATAAGGAATGAAACTCTATCTCTCTAATAAGTCCAACACAAACTCAAACTTATCATTTTTAGTAGATTATCATTTTATTTAAATAAAATTATTTTTGTTTAGTCCAAACTTAATAAGGAATAAAACTCTATTTCTTTAACAAGTCCAATTTAAACTCAAACTCATCATTTTTTTTAAACAAAATTATTTTTGTTTAATCCAAACTTGACAATAAGTGAAACTCTATCTTTTTAATAAGTTCAACTTAAACTCAAACTCAAACGTTGATAAACTATCTCAAAATTTGCGAGGTTAATCATGAACACTATAAAAGCAATAAAAACCCCAATATATATATATATATATATATATTTTTTTTTTAAGTCGAGTAGAGGTATGAGCTCTTCTTATGTTATTTTCTTCTCCTCTACTTTGTTAAAAAAAAAAAAAAAATGGTTTTTCATGTATTTTTAAAAAAGTAATTTTCGTACATGAACCACCAAACTCTCTTTAGCCGCTTTTTACAAGATAAAATTTTTTGCAATAGTTGGAATTATTTTTTTGAATGTAACCCATCTTTTTTTTTATATTTCTCTATTGTTTAGTCATATATATTTTGTTTTGTTTCAATAATTTCTAAGTAGTGAATTATCTGATTCTTTAATATTTTTTAGTCTTTTAGAAGTTTTAATATTTGAATTTTTGAGTTTTTTTTTTTTTTTTTTTTTTTTTTTTTTTTTTGCAGTATCTAAAATTATCTGACAATTTTTTTTAAGCCATTGCACATTTAAGCAATGATTTCTTCATCAAATTGTAACACAAATTGAAGTCATACAAGAGCAAATCATGTAATGGTGTAGTTTCTTAATCAATTTAAGATTTTATAAAATTATTTTAGTCTACCTCACAAATAGGTAGGTTTCTGTACTTAGCATGGGTTAGCGACTAGTTATTGTAATTGTTGAGACTACCGGTTAGATAAAGTAACCTTAAGATATATATATATATATATATATATAGAGAGAGAGAGAGAGAGAGAGAGAGAGAGTACTATGACTATAAAGTTGTAATTTACAACTATGTGTTTTGTTGGCTTTAATTCCATGCCAAATTTGATTGTAATTTTATTCAATCTTTTGTATACTGTATTTATTGTGGGATTTGATTATAAGGGTTGTGTGATAGAGAGAGAGTGTGTGAAGACTCAAGCAATTGAAGACTAAAGAGTTTTCATGGGTAGGTCCCGACTAAGCATCTCGCAAAGTGACCCATGTGACTTGCACATGCTGGAATGCTAAGAGTCAGGATAAGATGGAGACAGCTGTGTTACGCGAGTATCTCGCGGGTAAGGCCTTCCCGCGAAACACCTGCGAGACATTCTGTTTTGCCAGACTGTCAATTCTAATACACACTTTCTGTGCCTACACTATTTATACCCACATTACCCACAAATGTTGAGGAGTGCTTCTAAGAGAAAACCCTAGCCAAACACCTTGAGGGTTAGAGATTGTTATACCCACAATCCTCTACACAGTTGCTTATGGATTTTCCTCAACTACTACCTCTCCATTTCCATACCATTGAGAGGTTAATAGTCCAAACACTTACCACACCCTTTCAGAGTGTTAAGTGATAGTTTGGTGCTGCTGGGAAGCATTGGAATAAGTCAAGGATGGCTGATGCAACATGGAGCTTGTTGTGGGATCCGAAGAGCTAGACAAGACACGGTTTCGAGAAGCCTTGTTGGAGTAAGAGCTTGGAGGGCTTAGGTACATCGGGTAAATTAGGCTTGGAGGGTCTCTTGCTAACCCATGTATCCCAACTGATTGTCTAGTGGATCGGTTATCGCTTGGAGGGCGGCAGAGAGGTTTTTCGCCAAGTTCTTCGATTTCCTCTTCAATAACACATTGGCGTGTTATCTTGTGTTTGCATCTCTCTTCCCTACTCTTTTACATTCTATTTTACTGCTGTGTTGTCTTGATTATGGATTAGAGTAGGTTGTTTTTTTATTTGCTCGCATTTACACTATTCCGCACTTAGAATTAAGTTAATGTAATATCTATCAAGCCGTAACTTTAATTTGGGGGTCTAAACAGCTCTTGTATTTTTAATACATTTTCGAGCTTTCAATTGGTATCAGAGCGGATACACTTGCTGTGGTTTAAATACCTGAGTGTATTCCTTGACCCTTTGTGATGGACCGGTCACAATCTCTTAATGCCCCACCATTCTTTGATGAAGGCAACTATGCTTTTTGTAAGGTCCAAATAAGGGCTTTCTTGTGTGCTATCGATGAGTCTGTATGGGATTCCGTTGTGAATGGGTATGTTAAACCCACAATTGCCAAGTCTGAATGGGACAAGGCAGCTCTTGCACTAGCTAATGCGAATAGTAAGTCCATTAATGCTATATTCTGTGGTGTGTCCTTGATGAGTTTCACAGGATCTCGCACGTGGAGACAGTTAAGGAAGCTTGGACTATCCTTGAGATGACCTATGAGGGTACCAAGAAAGTCAAGGACATGAAGCTTCAAATGCTTACCACTAGATTTGAAGAACTTAAGATAGGAGATGATGAGGCTTTCGATTCTTTCTATGAAAAGCTCAATGAAATTGTAATTGCCAAGCTCAACCTCGGAGAGAAGATTGAAGATTCTAAGGTGGTGAGAAAGATTTTGAGGTCTTTACCGGAGAGTTTCCGAGCAAAAGTCACAGCTATAGAAGAGAGTAAAGACTTGGATGAGATCAAAATCCAAGAGCTATTTGGATCTCTCCAAACATATGAGCTGGGACTGCCTTCTCATAAATCGAACAAATCTCTTGCTCTTAAAACCATCACCGAGAGAATGGACAACTCCTTCGAAGAGGATGATGTGGAGAAGGAAGTAGCATTCCTTGCAAAGAACTTCCGAAAATTTCTGAAGATGAACAACAGTGGGAAGCCTTTCAATAAAGTAAAGTTTTCATCTCCCAAGGGTGATAGGAAGGAATTTAGGAAGAAAGATGGGAAGGAGTCTCAATCTACTCAAGGAATCACTTGCTTCGAGTGCAATGGACATGGGCATGTTAAGAAAGAATGTCCTAATTATTTGAGAATGAACAGCAAGGCATATGCCACAACTCTCAGTGATTCGGACTCTTCCAATTCAGATTCAGAAGAGAGCTGTGATGGAGAAGGGAATTACTCCACTTTTATGACTATTGCTCATGTTGAGTCTTCGAAGGACTTGAGTTTGCTTGTAGAAGAGCTTGGGGAGCATAGTGAGGAGGAATCAATGGGAGTTGTAGAAGAATCGGATGCTGAAGAAGATGAAAGTTCAGCGGGCCTTCAAGAGAACTACAATTCCCTTCTTGAGAAGTTTGGAGAATATGCAAGGGTGGCTAAGGCAGCTGTTAAAAAGATGAAGAAGGCAGAGGAGGACTATAGAAGTCTTCTAGTGCGTTATAAGGAGGCCAAATGTGAAATAGAGACGTTGAATGGAGAGCTGACTGAAGCCTACTCAAAGATAACATCTCTTGAGCTTGAGGTGGTTCAAGCCAATGCTAAAGTAGAGCGAGTCTCTTCCAAGAAGCTTGATGAAGTCCTTTCTCATCAAAAACCTTCCTCCGACAAAATCGAATTGGGATATACTGGAGAAAATAGTTCGACTGTCAATGTTTCCAAGGAAGTGAAGTTTATAAAAGCCAAAGCACCGATGGTAACTACCACAAGGGTTGAGAAAGTGAAGGAGGAGAAGAATAAGAATGTGGCTGACCGACGGGTGTTGAATAAGCCCCCTAACTAGTTAGTGGTCAAGCCTAAGGTTCAAGGGAAATCACCTCCAAAGTCATAAAGAGGTTTGAGAATTAAACATTTCTGCCATCATTGTGGACTTCAAGGACACACCAGACCAAATCGTCATAAGTTGAGGGCATTGAAGAAGCAAGTGATCAGAGGTCAAGAGGACCAAGAAATGACAAAGGGAATTGGGATGTTGAGCAATCAAGAGGTCGAGATGGTGATTCCGAAGTGATGGATGTGATGAAAATGATCGAGGCATTCACCACCTGTTTGGTAAGCTTCTGCAAAAGGTTTGAAGGCCACAACACTCGTACCCAATCCTATAGGGATATCACCCCAAACGCACGTGACGTGTGGGTGAAGAAGGGTACTCATGCATGATCACCTCCTATGTCCATGCATTAATACTTCCAATGTTTAGGGACATTTGTTCATGTATCTTGGCATGCATAATTCTATTTGTGTCAACTGTTTCTGGTTATTAGCATTTTTTTTTTTTTGGTTTTGGTTTTGGTTTATACCTATTCTTGTTGATCTTACTTTTCCTATTCTGTTTTTGATTGCGTTAAAAAAAAAAAAAACTCAAAAACCCATAAAAATTGAAAAATCTTCAAAAAGTTTGATCGCTTGTGTTGTGTATATCACATGTGAGTTTGGCCTAGTACCTTCATACTAATGGCGTAGTGCATTTACGAGCTTAGCTTGCTATATATGCACATATATGTTTGTGGGAGAAATCTTGAAAACTATGTGTGAATGTTGTAAATAGATCTTCAAGCTTGTCATAAATGATTGGTCAATAGTCTTGATGGTCTTGATACTTGCATAGACTTGTGCCTATATCTCTTCCCACTTTATTTTTTATGTTTTTGCTATAGAGCTTACCAAATGTAAATCTCCAAATGAAAAGAGATAATGAGCTGCAAGAGCCTGTCGCACATACTAGTATTTGATTAGGAAAAAGGGAAAGCGACTTTTGTATTAAAATGTATGGTGCTCAAAAAGCCAAAGGCTAAATCTAAAAGTTGAAATATCAAAAATTTCAAGTACCGATCTTAAAAAGAGATGTATTATCCAAAAAGGACCGAATGTTATGATTTATGTAGAAGCCAAATGAAAAGTTTCTATGATTTGTAATCATTCTCTTGTGGGAGGTCATATATGCTCATTTCTATAATTGAGATAGTCCACTTGATTTCGTACCAATTGTGTATGTCTTGATTGAATTGATCATTGAAGCTTCACTCTGGTCTAAGGACTATTCCACATTTGATACTCACCCATAACACACAAGACTTCAATTCAATTAATACTTATCTCATTTATGTGATTGTACATGTTCAAATGTGATGTGTATGCTCAAGTACTTGCTGATCAAATCCAAAAAGATTTTTGAGTGTTTTATATGTTTTTGAAAGTGATTTTATACTTTCGTGCTTTTCACTTTTGTTCAAAATGCATTTTTGTGTTTTTTTTTATTCAAAAATTGGTTCAGAGATTTTTTCGCGTGAAGCTCGCAACTTAGAGCTTCCTGCGAAATGCGCTTAAGGGAAATTACAAAGTCACATTTTCATATAGAAAGTCTCTCTACTACCTCACGAGTATTTCACAACTAAACTCTTCTCGCGAAATGTTTTTAGGCAAAAACTGGAAATTTTTCAAGTTCATACAAAGGCTATCGCGACTGTCTCACAACTTATTCGCGACTAACAGCTTCTTGCGAAAGCTTTTGCGCTTCAGTGGCCATTATCGCGACTATCACACTACTGCCTAACCCGCGAAAAACGCGTGTTTTCAGACTTTATGTAGTAGATGTGACATGTTTTCAAAGACTCTCATTTCCCTCACACTGCTTTCTTTGAACCTCCCTCAACCTAAAACCATTTTTCACTCAAACCCCATCACTCTCAAGTTTATTTTCTGCATTTCCAATTTCAAGGTATGTTTTTTCTAAACCATTTTCTTCATGTTTTTTTTTAGATTATGCAGAAATTTAAGTTTGGTTTCAAAAATTGGGGATTTTCGAAAATTGGGTTGGGGTTCTTAGTTTTTGTGAAAAATTTTCAAAATCTTTTATTAGGCTGAGTCCCATTTGATGTTTGTGTATCTGTGTTGGCCCCTTGAGGCAATCTAATGTATTGAGGCAGATTTCTCCATGTTCATGCATTGTTCATAGTTGGAATTCACTGTTGCATGCTAGGTGTTTGACAGAATGTCCTAGTGACATTCTTGTGTTGAATTGGACTCAACTAAGTTCCAATGCTTGGTTTTTGTCTTGATTGATCATGTTTATCATGTTTTGGTCAGTGTTTGTGTGTTTACACATTGTACCCATTTTGTCCCTCACCTTGCCATGCTATGCATCACTAGGCACACCTCATGCATCTCATGCTGCACACACATGCATCAGCACATGCGCAACACATGCATCAACACATGCACAACACGTACACACACATGCACAGTCATTTAAATTCATGCATTGTGTTTATGTTTACATGTTTTAATTGTTTTAGCATGTTGTATTGAGTTGTTTTTGCTCTGCTTTAGGTAGTTTTACCTTCGATTTGGACTAACTTGAATCTAATCAAGTTTTGTGTTTTGTTTTTGTGTCTATGCAGTTGTTTTTGTTTCTTGTTCTTTGTGATATTTGTGTAGATGTATCCTACCAAACATTCTACGACCAAAAAATCCACAAAACATTCTCGCACTGATTTTGACAATTTCAAGTCTGCTGAGGTTGATATGAAATACAATGACTGCTACAAAAGAGCAACCATTATTATGGAGAGGGTGGTTCAGCTAGAAACCCTTAAGGACACCTTCATCCCTGATGTGTTCAAAGAAAGGACTTGGACCAAGCTGTTGAACTTGGTTGGGGTTGTCTACTCAGAGATCATAAGAAAGTTTTTCTCAAATGCTATTGTGGAAGGAGACCATATAGATTGTTGGGTGAGGCACAAAGAATTTGTGATTACAAAGGATAGCATTCAAGAATTTTTGGAAATTCGTCCTCCCTCTCAACCAATCTCAGTCCAATATGAAGACAGATTAGGATCGACTGAGGAGATGGTGGAAATACTTGGTGGTACATCAAAGAAGTCATCCAAGAATACAATCCCATTTTCACTGGAGATGAGGGCTTTGGCATATGTGATGATCCATAACTTGTATCCGGTCACCAACCTCACTACATTATCAGCTCCAAGGACAAAGTTTTTGTACGGTCTCTTTACTCACAAGGAGATTGATATATGTGGACACATCTTCCATCTGTTGAAGAAAAGCATTGAGAAGCAAAATTCCAGAACAGTTTTGCCTTTTCCCTCCCTGATTATGGGCCCAATTGCGAAGACAAGGCTCAAACTCTTGAGTGGTCTGACAGTAGTTCAGAGGGACTATCCCATTGGTGCACACACAGTCACTAGAAGCACAACTCACATCAAGGGTTCCAAAACAAGTGTGCATATGATACCACATGATTGTGTTGAGGGCGAGGGTGGAGATACAGAGGAGGAGATTGATAGATTCACTTTTGCTCCAGAGACTTCAGCACAACCATCCTCTTCTGCACCAGCACGAGGACCAGACAGACTCGATCACCTCCTGGATAGAGTGGACCAGACGTTTACAGTGCTTACCTCCCATGTGCAGCACATCACGGACCAGTTTGCATATGTATAGGGACAGATCACTGCATTGTCTTCACAGATCGATGACTTGTCCATGGTGCGTGGATTAGATTTAAAGTTTGATCAGTTCTAGCCTCTTTGGCCATTTTAGTCAAAAAGGGGGAGAACATTTTGAGGGGGAGCTTGCACATTTGAGGGGGAGCAGAGCATTGACATAGCTTAGGCTTAGAAACTTTGGTTCATATAGGCAATTTAGTTTTATTTATGTTATGGTTTAAACTGTTTCAACATTTATAACTCTTGGATAGTTGTTTTTGCTTATTGTTTTTACTGCTTTCATTTAAAGCTTTTTAATTTCAGTTTATATTCAGTATGTTCTGTTTACCTTATTGCTTTGTAGCATTTTTTTTTGTACTATTAAAATATTGCCAATACATCTTGAGTACCTCACTCTTGTGCCCTTAGTAGGATTTTGTATCCTAGATGCAAATACTTCGTGTATTTTGCATTGGTTGAGTGTTGGACATGCAATTGATCCATGGGATGGCTCTTAATTGCATTGCATGTCCAGATGAGCATTTACTTGCTAAATGTTCATTGTAGTCATTCTTTAATGACTAATCTTGTTTGATCAAGATATGCTTACATGTTCTATTGTGTTTACTAACTTGATCGCATTTTACTTGCTCATATACGTACCATGTATTCAACTTGTCATAAGCTTAATGAAAGTTTTGTTTGTGTGTAAGCATTTTAGGTTACAGGTATATACGTGCAAGTGCTTCACAGCTTCTAGATTAGGTGTGAGTGAGTTTTGCCACTGTTCCTAAAATCACGTTTAAGTCTAGAGTCTATTTTAGGGGTTTTGTCACAGAATAGCCAAAGGGGGAGATTGTAAAGTTGTAATTTACAACTATGTGTTTTGTTGGCTTTAATTCCGTGTCAAATTTGATTGTAATTTTATTCAATCTTTTGTACCCTGGATTTATTGTGGGATTTGATTGTAAGGGTTGTGTGATAGAGAGAGAGAGTGTGAAGACTCAAGCAATTGAAGACTGAAGAGTTTTCGTGGGTAGCTCACGACTAAGCATCCCACGAAGTGACCCATGTGACTTGCACATGCTGGAATGCAAAGAGTCAGGATAGGATGGAGACAGCTGTGTTTTTCGAGTATCTTGTGGGTAAGGCCTTCCCACGAGACACCCGCGAGACATTCTATTTTGCCAGACTGTCAATTTTGATACACACTTTCTGTGCCCATACTATTTATACCCACATTACCCACAAATATTGAGGAGTGCTTCTGAGAGAAAACCCTAGCCAAACACCTTGAGAGTTAGAGATTGTTATATCCACAATCCTCTACACAATTGCTTGTGGATTTTCCTCAACTCCTACCTTTCCATTTCCATACCATTGAGAGGTTGATAGCCCAAACACTTACCACACCCTTTCAAAGTGTCAAGTGATAGTTTGGTGCTACTGGGAAGTATTGGAAGAAGCCAAGGATGGCTGATGCAACATGGAGCTTGTTGTCGGATCCATAGAGCTAGACAAGACACGGTTTTGAGAAGCCTTGTTAGACTAGGAGCTTGGAGGGCTTAGGTACATCGGGTAGATTAGGCTTGGAGGGTCTCTTTCTAACCCATGTATCCCAACTAATTGTCTAGTGGATCGATTACCGCTTGGAGGACGGCGGAGAGGTTTTTTGCCGAGTTCTTCGGTTTCCTCTTCAATAACACATCTGCGTGTTATCTTGTGTTTGCATCTCTCTTCCCTACTCTTTTACATTCCATTTTACTGCTGTGTTGTCTTGATTATGGATTAAAGTAGATTATTTGTTTATCCACTCGCATTTACACTATTCCGCATTTAGAATTAAGTTAGTGTAAAATCTATTGAGCCGTAACTTTAATTTAGGAGTCTAAACAACTTTTGTGATTTTAATACATTTTCGAGCTTTCAATGATCACAAATTATGGGAAAACACCACCAAACCACTCATATTATCAAGAATAGTGAGAGTATTGACTTAAGAATAATAATAATAAAAATTTAGGTTGGCATCACACTGCCATCCGAGTCATTCAATCCTCCTTTGTGTAGGTAAATAGGTCTTCCTAACTCCAAGCAAACCATGAAATCACTGATACACCATCAATGCTTATAATATATATATATATACATATTATATGAGTGACGTCTCTGCCTTAGGCTAGGTGATTCCACTTGTTACCCTTAAAACACCTCAAAAATTCTATGGACTGTTAGTATAATGGAGGGAACTTAGAACTTTTGGGTTTATAGCACGTTTTTCAAGTGCATTGAGCTCACCACTCAAATGTCGCCAAGGACAAGGATCATAAGTTTAAAATTTAGTGAAAAGAGTAATGTTTAGAATTTTGACAAAGTTTGAGTGATATATCAGTGGCACTAGCACACACAATGGGACAAAAGGGAAGTATTCACTTATTACCTCATCCTTTACTTTTGTCAAAGTTACAGAATTCAGAGCAGTAAAAGAAAAGAAGTTCAAAAGCAAGAAGATCAGAAGCTATGCAAGTTCAGAAAATCAAGTCAAGAGTTAAACGACACAAGTGTTAGTAAAATGACAAAAATCTGTAATGCTACAAGTAGTTTAGTGTATTAAATATTTTCACACATGTGCAGTACACTTATTTGTGTTCACACATGATGTAGCTAACATAATTTAGTTTTTTAGTTCTAGAATTAGTATTTGTTTGGATCCATGTTTACTCTTGTGTTTCACGTTTGCGTTCCAACCTTTTTTTTTTTTTTTTTGATTCACACACAATAGCTTTTAGGAGACAATGCACTGTTCACGGGTCCCACGACACTATTCACACATTAAAAAATTATTTTGCTACAGTGTTTTCAGTTTTCAGTTTCAGTAAAAATAAGTTGTATCCAAACGGACCCTTAGTGTGTGTATAAACAGAGTTAGAGGTTAGATTAAGATATTCAATACAATTCAGATATTTTTCCGAATCTCTTTCTTGATTTCTATCTCTAATTCTGTTAGAATTCTATTATGGTATTAGAGCTTGAGCTCTAACAGCTCTAATGGCGTCGAATTTTGATTCAGTTCCTCATGCAAATTCAAGCTCTTCTCATCGTGTCCTTGCACCAATGGAAGATCCAAGTAGTCCTTTCTACCTTCATCATGGTGAGACACCTGGAGTAATTCTAGTCTCGCAGCCTCTAACTGAAGATAACAGCCATGAAAATGTCCTTAGATGCCAAATGCAAGCTTGGATTTATTGATGGTAGCATCATTGCTTCAATGGTTGCCACTCTAATTCAGAAACAAGCTTGGTCAAGGAACAACACCATGATCTCCTCTTGGATCTTGAATTCAATTTCTCCTCACATCACAGCTAGTGTTATTTACAGAGACATGACCTTTGAAGTTTGGAGAACTCTCAAGAATCGTTTCTTTCAAGCTAATGGTCCAAGGATCTCATAGTTGCAGAAGAAGATTTCTAGTGTTGTGCAAGGTGATTCATCTGTTATGAATTACTTCACTAATCTTCAAGCTTTGTAGGATCAATTGCTAAATTATAGGCCATTGCCTTGTTGTTCTTGTGGGAAGTGTACTTGTGGTGTGAATGATAAAATCATTGAATTTCATCACTAAGACATTATCATGTAGTTTCTGAATGGACTCAATGAGTTTTAATTCCAAGTCAGAACTCAGATTCTGATGATGGAACTGGCTCCATCAATTGACAAAGCATTTTCTTTAGTCATACAAGAAGAGAGGCAAAGAGCTTAGGGTTCAATACTACTCCGTCTGTGGAGACCACTGCTTTAGCTATCAAAGCTTAGAATTCTGGCTATGAAGGTCCAAATTTCAATTCTGGCTATGGAGGATCTCAAAGTTCCAATTTTTCAGGTGGTAATGGGAAGAATTTTAAGGGGCATAATGGCAAGGGTGGGCCTGTGTGTAGTCATAGTGGTAAAATTGGCCACATAATGGAGATGTGTTACAAGTTTGTTGGATTTTGTCTAGGTTACAAGCAGAAAAGCAGGCTTGCAATGGCTAATCAAATCATTGCAACTGAGATTGAGTCATATAAGTCTGAAGGATCCACTTCTTTTCTCCCCAACAACAACATCAATGGCTTTCCCCTTACTCCAGAATAGTGCCAGCAGCTGTTGTCTTTGCTGAACTCCACTACATCTACTTTTGGAACCAAAAAGGTGCTTTCTCACATGGCTAACTCATTACTTTTAGGTATTTCTTGTGATTATTTTCAAGATGGTACTTGTTTGGACTTAAAACATTCTGTGTTCAATGTTAATCCTGTTAATAGAAATGCATATGGTAATGAAACTTAAGTGTTTGACACTGGAGCTACATATCATATTATCCGTTCTATCACTCTATTTACCAAGATTACTAGTTCCACCTCTACTTTTGTTCAACTACCTAATGGAGAAAGGCCACCGTTACTCATATAGGCACTATCCAAGTCACTTCTTCCCTAATTCTTGAGAATGTTCTTTGTGTGCCTTCATTCTATTTCAATCTAATTTTAGTAAGCAAGTTAACCAGCCCATCCTCGAGTTGTAGGCCCATACTTTGAATAGTCTCAGGCTTGGCCCATTCAGCTGAACACATCAAATGCAGGGTTAAGATGTGCCTGGCTGAACATCCAAACCAAATACCCTAAGATTTTGTCGTGGATCAAAGATCATGCCTTAGGGGAATTTGCTCGCCGTGCAATAACCAGCGTCAAGCACAAATTACAATCTTGAGAATGTTCTTTGTGTGCTTTTATTCTATTTCAATCTAATTTTAGTGAGCAAGTTAACCAGCCCATCCTCGAGTTGTAGGCCCATACTTTGAATAGTCTCGGGCTCAGCCCATTCAGCTGAACACATCAAATGCAGGGCTAAGATGTGCCTGGCTGAACATCCAGACCAAATACCCTAATATTTTGCCGTGGATCAAAGATCATGCCTTAGGGGAATCTGCTCGCCATGCAATAACTAGCGTCAAGCACAAATTACAAGAAAGTCATATTAGCAGTAAGTGGTGGGCCTTATCTGGTCAGGGATATAGGGCAAATGGACCCACTTACATGGGGAAAATCCCCTCAAGATGACAACCCCACTAAAGGGAGGCTATAAATAAAGGAAGAGAGTCAAAAGTAGGGGGTTGGAAAATTTTGAGAAGTGAAACACGAGAGTAGTAAGGAAAACCATAACTTAAGGATTAAGAAATCATGTTCAGATTTCAGGGTAGGGGCTCGGCTATATAACCTTCCTCTTGGCTGAGCCAGGATCAAGGGAGTTTAGGACCAAGAACAACAGTTTAACTCCCTTAGTAACCTTTAGAATCATTTCTTAGACCTCCCATTGTGGGATAAGCCCCATTCGAAGTACAAGTAAATTAGGGGTTTAGGCCCAAAAGATGAAGGTTGTTGGGAAAGGACCACCACAATTGGCGTCATCTGTGGGGAGATCCTACTACGTTGAAGGCCTAGCGGTGGTGGAGGTGTCTATTAAATGGAGGATTAACAAGCAAACGTGGGGTCAGTAGGGTTTGGTGGGAATTGTTTTCGGGGTTCATCTCGAGCTCTCAGATTTATGGAGCAAGAGTGTAGGAAAGAGCGCTGCGACTAAGACAGGCGCGAGACTCAAATGGACTTACATGTAACATCGTCTAGAGGAGAGATAACTTTGACTTACGTGCCTAAGGGCTTATACCATAGTGACCAGGATCGTGAGATGGAAAGTCTGCAAAGGCACATTAAGGAGTTAGCGCTTGAAATAAGGGGGAGGTACCGAAGAAGGACCCCTGAGGGGTTGTCCCATAACCATGACTCAGAAAGGAGCATATAGGGCGCTCATCTCATTAGGGCCATTCTTGGCTGTCAAGGGACAAGTCAAACAAGTCTAGAGGCAGAGGTTTGGTGTCATTGAGGAGAGAGGCACGAACACCCCAACGCCGCTATGAACGCTATGAGTCGAGCACTTAAAAGGATAACCTAGTCACCTTTTTCCGAGGAAATAGAGCGTACCCAGATGCCAAGACACTTTACTCGTCTGCCATTCACCACTTATGATGGCAAGATAGACCTGGTGGAGCATGTAAGTCATTTCACCCAACTCATGGCACTTTATTCTTGGAACGATGGGCTTCTATGCAAGGTGTTCCTTTCTAGTCTTGGTCCCGCGACGATGAGATGGTTCAATGGTCTGAAGAAGGTTTCCATCCATAACTTTGAGGAGTTAATCCAAGCGTTTCGTGCTTACTTTGTAACATGCAACCAAGTCCCCTAGCCCATTGACACCCTGTTATCCATGAAGATAAGGAGTGGAGAGACTTTCTGGTCATTCATAGACAGGTACTAGGACTTGTATAACGAGATTGGAGGAGGCAATGAGCAGGTAGTTGCAAAATACTTTTAAATTGGGGCTTCCTTATGAATCTGAGCCTAAGAGACTCATTGACTATGAAGCCCTCCGAGAACATGCGCTAGTTAATGAGGCAGATAGAGGAACATAAAAGGCTGGAAGACAATAGATTACATAGTAAAGGGAAGGCCCCTGCTGCGTTTCAGTACCAGAGGGAGCATCGAACTGGGGGCTTTTAGAAAAGGCCTAAAAGAGATGCAGGGGGCAAAACCTCATTAGTCGAATAGAGGGGGTGAATGTAGCATTCAAGGAGCTTGTACACAAAATCTTGGAGAAGATCAAGCATGAGCCTTATTTCCGCTGGCTTGGTAAGATAGGTGGAGATCTGACTAGAAGGAATTAGAATCTGTATTGTACCTATCATCGAGATAAGAGGCATACCACTAAGTAGTGCAGGACATTCAAGGACTACTTGGAGTAGTTAGTCAAGGCAGGGCATTTGAGGGAGTATGTGGTTGGCCAAGGAGGCAGTACAACGGGACCAGCCTCAAGAAGCCGAGGAAGGACAATGCTACCTTACCTCCACATCATCAAAGTTATACACGTCGTGTCAATCGGGGTTAGCACTAGCTGACGAAGGGGGATACTCAACATTACCCCCCAATAGGAACCAGAAGCAGCAGAATGCCCTGGGAAGAAGCCTAGGTTGAGTAAAGAGAAGATAGCCTTTGACGACGACGATCTTGAGAGAACCAGCCAACCACACGACAACGCACTAGGGGATTCCTCGTCAAAAGAGTTATGATTGATCAGGGCAGTGGGGCGAAGAAAATGTACCTTGATTTGTATAAGGGTTTGGGTTTATAAGATGAGGACCTCACAAAGTATGATACCTCATTGGTGGGATTTGCCAGGAAGATGGTGATGCCCGCAGGGAAAGTCAAGCTCCTTGTGTTAACATAGGGAAAATAGGTAATGGTAAATTCTTTCTCGACGTACATGGCAATCTTGGCACGACCATGGATCCATGCCATGGGGGCCGTGCCTTCCTCATTGCACCTAAAAGTGAAATTCCCTATCGAGCAAGGAATTGTAGTAATATAGGGAGAGCAAAATGCAGTTCGGCAATGCCTGGTGGCCGTGATCAACCATGAAATCAAGCAAAACGAGCAGGTAGAATCAGACCTGTTATAGCAATTGTAGTGCCCTGGAGGTTCTAATAGGGCTGGCAGTGCTGAGGAATTGATTGAGGTCTGTATCTTGCCTTATGAGGACAAACATTTTTAGGTAGGGAAAAGCCTTCCAACCGAGGATCGTGTGAAAGTATTGTTGTCGTTGGTCTAGAATTTGGATATCTTTGCGTGGAGCCCATACGAGGTGTCCGGGGTAGACCTAGAGTTCATAGTGCACAGATTGAATGTGGACCCCTTGTATCCCCCTAAGAAGCAAAAGTCGAGATGGACAGCTAAGCCTCACATTGAAGCCGTGAAGGAGGAAGTGGAGAAACTAAAGCAAATTGAAGCCATAAAGTAAGTGTTCTTCTCGGACTAGTTGGCTAATATGGTGGTGGTGAAGAAGAAGAACGGGAAAAAGAGGGTTGGCCCTGACTTTACGGATCTGAACTAAGCATGTCATAAGGATCCCTTTCCCTGTCCTAAAGATTGACCAGTTAGTGGACGCCACGTACGGTCATCAGAGGATGACCTCTCTAGATGCTTTCCAAGGATATCACCAAATTGCCTTGGCTCCTAAAGATCAAGAAATACGTCTTTTATCTCTCCTTAAGGGAATTACCACTACACGATTATACCTTTTGGTTTGAAGAATGCGGTGTAACTTGTCAGTGGATGGTTACTCGGATGTTTAGAAAATTGATCGGTATAATGGTGGAGGTGTATGTTGACGACATGGTAGTCAAAAGTAAGAAGTCAGGAGCACATGCCGGGCTTAGCTGAGGTATTTGAGATACTGAGGCATCACAGACTATTCCTCAATGCTGCTAAATGTGTGTTTGGAGTAGGATTTGGGAAGTTTCTCGACTACATGATAACTTGTAGAGGAATCGAGGTTAACCCCGACCAAATCAGTGCAACTCAACAGCTCAATCCACCAAGAAACCCGAAGGAAGCTCATAAGCTCATAAGAATGATGAAGGCCCTGAATCAGTTTATGTCCAAGTCGGTTGATAGATGTTGGCCATTCTTCCAGCTGCTAAGAAAGTGGAAAGGATTTCAGTGGACTGAGGAGTGTGACAGTGCCTTCCAAAGTTTGACAGCTGTACCTAGCTTGCCCACTAATTTTGTCCAGTCCAGAGCCTAGCGAAGACTTGTATATGTACTTAGCCGTGACTGAGCATGCAGTGAGTGTGGTATTGATAAGAGTTCAAGACAACATGCAAAGGCTAGTGTACTATGTTAACAAGACACTGGGTGGACTCAGAAACCCATTATCTGCCATTAGAGAAGATGGCTTTGGCCGTAGTACATGCTACAAGGAAACTACCGCATCACTTCCAGGCCCATACGGTGTATGTGTTGACCGAGCATCCCCTAAAATCCTTATTGAGGATGTCAGTGTGAGAGACCGCACTTGAGGGGTGCTCTCAAAAAAAGATTTGGGCGCTTAGGGCACCTCTCTTTTGGGTAAATGTATGAAGTCAGTACTTATTTTTTATTAAAAAAAGAAAAGAAAAAAGAAAATACAATTCACATGTCCAAAAATACCTCAAATTTATTACTCCCTCTGTCCCAATTTGTTTGTCCTATTTGAAAAGTCAAACTTTTTAAGCGAACATAATTTATTATCTTGTCTGTCTTATAAAAATGTATAAGTTTACAAAACTACCTTTAAATAAATTTATCAGCCTTTTTTTTTTAAAGAGTTATTCTTAATGAGACTACTAAAAAGGTGCCCCAATTAGATAGATATATATATATATATATCTATATATATATATTTGTTAGTTTTCTTTTTGAATAGTTTTGAAAATAAAGTAGGGATATAATAGGAAACATTAGTAAATTAAAGACTTTTATTTTTAGAAATAAGACAATATTTTGGGACATCTTAAAATGGAATAGAGGACAAATAAACTGGGATGGAGGGAGTAATTGATTATACAAATACAACTTGGTAGAATAACTTTACGAGGCCTTGGTCCTAAATACAATCTATGTAAAAATTACAAATCTTTGATCCTATTTACAATCTACCAAAACAAAAGATAAAACACTAATCTACTAAAAAAACCTTAGTTCGGGGGCTAGGTTACAGAATGGGAAGATGTTAGGCACACATTCTGCCCCGACAGAGTCTGGTCTTCTAGACTCTACATGACCATTATATACCTTTTTGAAAGTATGAAATGTTATGCAACAGATGCTATGTCAAATCCTAGATCTAATGTCAAACTTTTAGTCAAGAACCTTAGATCTGCCATTTTATTTTGTGAGAAAAAAATTTGATGAGAATAGTTAATGAAAAGTTTAATTTTAAGTTTCCCTAAAAGAAAAGAATGGATTTAAAATAAAAATTCAGATCTGATTTAGATAAAACAGATTTTTATTTTAAAAACACAAATTTTTTATTGAAAGATGTAGATCTGATTTTGATTAAAAAAACAGTCAGATTTTTATTTGGAAAAAATGTAGATCAGTTTTTAATTAAAAACAGAGCAGATTTTTATTTGAAAAAATGCAGATAAGATTTTATATTAAAAATAGGGCAGATTTTTATTTGGAAAAAATGTAGATAAGATTTTATTAAAAAAAACATGGCAGATTTTTATTGGAAAAAATGCAGATTAGATTTTATTAAAAACAGACCAGATATTTATTTGGAAAATTCAGATCTGGGTTTTTTTTTTAAAAAAAAAAAAAAATTAAAAACAAAGTAGACTTTTATTTGAAAAATTCAAATAAGATTTTTTATTAAAAACAGAGCTGATTTTTATTTGGAAAAATGCAGATCTGGTTTTACTTTGAAAAATAAACAAAGAGAAAAAAAAAAAAAAATACAGATCTGACTCTTAATAATAATAAAAAATGAAGAAAACTTGCAATTTTTTTTTTTTTTTAACACAAAGAAAAATTGTAGATCTAAAATTCTAAGGCAAGATTCAACCTTAGATCTAGGTATGTTCATCAATTAATCATGTGAAAAATTTTGAAAGCAAAAGATAACATTTGAAAACATATGAGAAACATGGTTATTTCAACACAAAAGAAAACATCATGTCCATGGAAACTAAAACATATATGAAAGCATGTTATGGAAACGAGGTTAGAGTTATACCTGGATGAACTTAATCCTTAAGGAAAGAGTTCCTCAAAGAGAAACAATTTTTTTAAAGGATTTAAGTGAAGTCTCTTAACAAAAAAGAAGTTCCTAAAGAAAGGCTTCCAAAACTTCTTTAACGTAAGGAGAGAGAGAAGTCAGAAAAAGAAGAGTTAGAAAAAAGGGTCAGAAAAGGTGTTCCTAATTGTTGGGAGGCCTCCCCTATTTATAGAGGCGTTAGTTTCTTACAAAATAAGATAGATTTGCTTAAAAATTAATTTGCTTAAAAATTAAGTCCAATCATCTTAAAAAATAAGCCAAAAAATGTATGGGGAAAATCCCAAAAAAAGGGAGATTTGGATAAGAGTAAGCTGATTTTTCAAATCAGAACAAGTTTTAGTATTTTGATCATATAGTTTTACTCAAAATTATGATTAAGCTAAAATTTTGATAGCTGAAAGGAAATTCGATTCTCTACAACTTTTCCAGAAATAGCCTAGTCCGAATTTTTAGTTCTACTATACCAAAAGTGCCTTGGAACATGAATCTGAAATCTGCTACTTGATTAGCACGTTTTTGAAGTGTTTTCTAAATCTAAAACTGTATGTGGACGAATTTTAGAGTTATTTTCACGATCTTCATCCCAAAGTGATAATTAGGTTTTTTAAAATAATTATTTTGAATATAATTATCCTAAAAGCCTAATTATCTATAGCCTTTAAATATTATCAGCTTATTTGTTTTAATCCTGTGCAACAAATCTCACTTTAAGAAAAATAGTTAACCAATCACAAAAATTCATTTAATTAATTTTAATCATTAACCAATCAAAATTAATTTCAATTAATCACATGTGATCGGTTTCACCCCTATACAATGCATGCAGACTGTGAAAACTTGATCTTATAATATCTTTCAGTCTGACGGTCTGATTTGGGAATCGGGCATACCGTCGCTACCATTAGAATCTTAAGATCATTTTTATGATATGCAATGAATAATTTAATGCATGTAATGCAATTATGGTTTTTGGGTATATGAATGGTCATTCTAATCATCTTCCAAGATTAAATTATGGGTGCAAAATCGAATGTCTACAGTCGGACTTTACATGGAGGATAGCTATGTAAGGTACAAGGCTGGGGTCTTTCGATGTTAGATACAAACTGAGGAATGCAATCAAGGGGCAAGTGCTGGCAGACTTTGTGGCTAAATTCACTTCGGTGGTTGGAAATGCACATGGGGTCTGCCAAGTGTCAGTTCATTCGTGGAAGGTATATGTGGACAGGGCGTCCAATGCTTGGGGGAGAATAGGAATAGTGCTGGAGTCACCAGAGGGTATGAAAATAGAACATTTGCTCAAATTGGGCACCCATGCCTCGAATAATGAAGCTGAGTATGAAATGTTGGTGGCCAGACTTCGAGTAGCAGTGGAGGTAGGAGCTACATATGTAGAAGTTTATTCAAACTTGCATTTGGTGGTGAGTGAGGTCAAAGGGAGCTTTGAGGCAAGGGACCTGAGAATGGTGGATTACTTAAAACTAGTATGTTTATTGCAAGTACATTTTGGACCAGTCAAAGTGGTTTAAATTTCTAGAAGGTAGAACAGTGATGCAAACTCTCTAGCCACCCTAGCTTCATTTGTGGGGAATTCTATACCCCAGATCATCTCTATGGAGTCATTGGAATCTCTGAGCATAAATCATCAGGATTATCATCAAGTTGCGGCAATATCTAATTCCCCGAGCTGGATGGACCCCCTCATCTCGTTTATCTTGGATGGAACCTTCCCCGATGAATAGAAGGAGTCGAGAAGGTATGAAGGAAATCAGCCATATTTTTGTTATCAGAGAAGAAGAAGTTGTACCGAAGATCATTTGGTGGGCCTTATTTATCATGCATGCACCCGAACGCCATGGATGGGCTTCTTGCCGAGTTGCACAAGGGAATATGTGGGAGCTAAACGGGTGGTAGGTCCTTGGCTCATCAAGCAATGGCTTAGGGGTATTGGTGGCCGAACATGAAGAGGAATGCCATTGAATATGTCAGGATGTTCGATCAGTGTTAGAGGCATGCACCGGGCATCCATTTGTCGGGAGGGATCCTCAACCCAATCTCTAGCCCTTGCCCTTTTGCATAGTAGGGGCTAGATATCGTGGGCTCCTTTCCCAGAGCCACGAGAATATGAGGTTTGTTATAGTGGCGACCGACTATTTCACCAAGTGGGTGGAGATCGAAGCTTTGGCGAACATCCATGACATTGATGGAAAGAAATTTGTCTAGAAGAACATTGTCATTAGGTTTGGGGTACCAGAGGCTATAATTTTGGATAACAGGCTACATTTGATAGCATGACATTCAAAAAGTATTGCGGCGACCTTGGGATCAAGAATAGGTATTCTACGTTGGCCTACCCCCAGAGCAATGGATGGACAAGCTGAAACCACCAACAAGACTATTGTTAACAGGCTAAAGAAAAGGTTAGAGAATGCCAAGGGAAAATGGGCTGAGAAACTGCCCAACATACTGTGGGCTTATTGTTGGGGTTTATGCCCTAAAATCCAATTTATTGGCATGTCATATATAATTAAATTGTTTAATTATATGAGACTACTTATAAATGAACTAATGAGACATTATCATAGTCCTTGAGATGCATTGTATGTGATTTAGTCATAAAAGATATAAATCACAAGTTCCTTGTAAACTCAAAACGTAGTTCGTAGTTGGTGATAAAATTGAGTGTTCATTTGCGAAGACTATAACACATCAACTAAGATGGTTTGTCTTGATCATGGAAGTGGAGACTTCTAGTTGATGTGTTGATGTGTCTTAAGTGTTAAGACATATTGAACTGGACCGCTGTGAGATTAATTATTCAATCAACAACTGTCACCTAAATAATTAATCTCATGACTTCTAATTTCATAGACTCTCAATCCTGAGAGGATAGTGAACCCGATCATGAAATGTAGGATACTTTGATATATCAGGAGTGAGATCTAATATTGACTGTCAAAACCTTAGTATGTTGGGTAACCACACATAGTGTTGAAGGAACACATATTCTCAAGATGGAATTTATAATCTCTTTTTATAGAGACATGAAATATCCCCTTGAGATAAGTTTAATGGGAACTGGTTATTCAAGGCGCCCACTTTATTAAGGAGTTGCTAAAGTTTATATTTATTGCAATTGGATTTCAATAAATATTAATAACTAAAAGATTAAACTAAGTACTCAAGGATAAAATAGTTGTTTACAAAGTGACAGTTCATTATGGCTTTGTTCACTATGGACATTTCATGGAGTGGTCAAATGATATCATTAGAGTCTTGGGATATAATTTTTTAATGAGGTCTAGAGCGCAATTATATTTATATAGTGGTATTAAATATAATTAATGGTAACTTTAGACTTATCAAGAGTTGACAGATAAGCCCAAGGCCCATTGGAGCTAAAGTCTTATTTGTTCCCTTCGGTCCCATCTCAAGCCACAAACTAAAGCCCAATTGGGTAGGCCCGGAAGGCTAACCCAATTAGATAATCTGTTTTTATTTAATAAGAAATATTAAATAAAGTAACTACCAAGGTAGTTAGTAATGTACGTATGATGAAAAGAAAAGAAAATAGTTTTTCTTTACAATGAGAAGAAGAAGAACTTTCTTTGAGAATCAATATACATAAAGACTGATTGAGAGACCACTCTTCTTGGGCACCATGTGGAATTGAGATGTTTATTAGAGGTATTCTCAAGTCTTGTTTTTGAATTTCACTGCATCAAGGTATGCTTTCTATTCTTTGTTCTAGAATTCAAGGTTACATGTTATCTCTCATGAATGAAGTAGATCCATGTTTGTTACTTCCATTGTGTGTTTTGTATGAGATGCAAAACCAGATTTTCCATCACTTATCAAACTACTCCCAGAAGGTCCATCGGTGAGACCCTTTCTCCATGACCTACGGGATTGAAGCAGTGATACCAGTAGGGGTCGGCCTACCGAGCATGAGGATTATGGGTTTTCCCTCGTATGAGAATGATCGACTGATGACCAAAAAATTGGACTTCCTAGAGGAGAACAAAGAGATAGCATTCATCTGCTTAGTCGACTATCAGAGAAGCTATCTAGAGGGTACAATAGAAATGTTAGGCCAAGAGAGTTCATTGCTAGAGACCTCGTCTGGCAAAGAGTATTAAGGAGTATAAAGGAGCCAAGTTTGGGAAAGTTAGCCTCGAATTGGGAAGACCCGTACTGCGAGACCACTGTGGCCGAGACTAGGGCTTATTACCTAGAGGATCTAGAGGAGAGGTTGCTCCCTCATCCGTGGAATATAAGCAACCTAAAGAAGTATTTTTATAAGCATTTGAGCAGTCTTGCTATATCTAACAGTCTAAGTTATGTATATTGCTCAAAGTTTGTTTATTCATATTCCACTTTGCATAAATGCCCTATTAGTAGGTCGAGGAATGTAAGATGGGGGTTTCGTGCAGGCAGAAAAATGGGAGATACGGATAACTAAAGGAAAAAAGCCTAGCCTCAGTTTAACCCAGGTTACAGACTAGGTGGAAACCTAACTAAAGGACAAAAGTCTAACCTTGGCCTGACCCCCGTCATTGACAAGGTGGAAACCTAACTAAAGGGTAGAAGCCTAGCCTCGGCCTGACCCTAGTCACTGACTAGGTGGAAACCCAACTAAAGGATAGAAGCCTAGCTTCAACCTGACGTCGATCACTGACTAAGGGGGAAACTTGACTCAGTACAGTGGCCTGACCTCGATGTGATTTCAGCCTTCGGCGGGGTGAAAACCTAAGTAAATAAAAGGAAGGGGAAGTGTAGACACAGTATTTTGTACCCCTTATGACTTAAGCCCCCGTTCCCCAATGATGCTCGGACTTTAAGGCTTAAGGCCAATTTAGAGCCCAATCAGATACCAAATTGACTTGAGGAGTGTTAAATTGGGAAATATAACCTTTTAAATAAGCAAAAATCTATTTTTGGAAATAAAATGACCAAAGTGACCCTCAGCCTGTGTATGTGGGTCACGGCCTACATACGCAAGCCAAAGCATGCGTATGCAAGCACATTCCTGCGTACGCAGCTAGGGTTTCAGAAGCATAAGAAAGGCAAGTTTTCTACAATAATGGCTGAGATTTAGAATGAATCCTACATCGTCTAGGAGCCGTTCCAAACCCCATTTTTTCAACTATAAAAAGCCTTACATGATACATTTCAAAACATAGAAATCCCATGAGAAAAACCTAAAATTCGCTAGAAAATAGTGAATCAAAATGGAGTTTTCACAAAACAATGAGTCATTTTTATTTGATTGAGCCCTTTTCTGGCCCCAATCCTTCTAGGTTAACGTTGCTAATCACTTTCTTATTGGTTTGTGAATAGATTTGACTGAGGGAAATGATCAAAATCAAGCTTGGAAAGCTTTTGTGTGAGGTACCTAGTCTAAACTTTTCTTTTTCCCTCTTTGTTATTTTCTGCCTTTAAATCCTCCTGTTTGCTTTGTTTTTTTTTAAAAAGATATGCTCTAATATGCCTCCTTAGGTTAGGTTAAAGTTTTTGTATGCTTAAAATGCATTTTAGGATGTTAGAATTGTTGTTTTGAAGTTCTGCTCTATTTCTGCGTTTTTAAGGTTTTCTGGGCAAGGATCTGTGTACATATGATCTAGCTTGTGCACGCAGGCTTGATTATGCGTATGTAGACCTGTTCTAGCATGCGTGATGCCGTTGCCTAGAAACCCTAAATTTTTTTGTTTATTTTGTTTCTACCTTCACATGTTTGTTCTATTTAGCCTTTTTTTCATATGTTTTAGGCCCTATAAGTTCCTGTCCACCTTTTCACATGCTTGTTTGTTATCACATGTTTAGAGTAGGGTTTGTCTTAGGGTTTCTTAAGTTTAATACCATCCATTCACATGTTCATGCATGAATGCCATGGGTGCTGTGTTGCTGCAAGGTAAGTGAAAGGTAAGTCATGCATTGGAGATGTTCATGCATTTGTAGTATGATCTTGTGTTGATATTAGCGACGAATACGAATGCTTGGACCTTTCCTTATGCTTATGAAGCCTTGATTTGATTGTATATGTTGCTACCTTGAATATGCTCTGATGTCATGATAGATGTATGCTAGTGTGTGTGTGAGTTAGAATACAAGCATTAAACATGCTTTTAATAAGGTTAAGATATAAGACACAGTGATGAGAGGCTAACCTTAGGGTTGGGCGATTTTGGGTGCCTAACACCTTTCCAAGAGCGTACCTAAACTCTGAACCCATATCTCTGGTAGTAAGATCAAAAGGTCCTTCCTTGAAGGTACGCTATATATATGGTTCCTAGACCATTGCAAAAACTAGGTGGCGACTTCCCCTTTGTGTCCACAGTGGCGACACCGCTAGGGACTATGAGTTTAATTCCTTTCTGTCTTGTTTCTTAACCTTAATAAAAGCTTTTTCAATACTTGTTTGCATACACATTCACTTGTTCTTTTGTTCCTTAACCTCAGTTGGTGATGAGTGGGAAGGTGAAAGGCTCCATTCGGGCCCAAATCTTCCAAAGTTCATACCACCAACTCATAATCGGTGCCATCACCTATGATGGCCCTTGAGTACATTAAAGGGACCATTTTGGCCCTTGGTTGGAATCATAGCCCACCTAGTTGTAAGTGACCTACTTATCTATCCCTTTAGCCTTAGGGAGCCTACCCACACTAGAGAGATCTTAGACCTTATCACAAAGGATACCCTTTATATATCTCTTGTTTGTTCAACCCTATACCATGTGTTCACCTTGTAAGGTTGAATTTATTCAACCATCTAATTGGCTTTATTCCATGCCAAATTTGCTTGTAATTCAGCATTTAGTAACCCTGTATTTAGGTGGGTTTGATGTAAGGGTAGTGAGTGAGATAGAGTGAAGTTTGCTCAAGAGTGTGCAAGAAAACAGAGACTCGCGGCTGCAAGCCGCCAGAAGCAGCACACGTGCCAAGCATGCTGGAAGATGAACAGTCATGCTAGCTGGAGCACTACAGGACAAAACAGGACAACTGGCCATACGGTTATCTCGCGACTGGATCTCGCGACTTAGTCAAGCCGCGAGGTCAAGCCGCGAGCCACCCCTGTTTTGTAAAACCTGACGTTTCACATTCCTCTTCCACTCCAGTATAAATACCCCTATTACCCACGATTGAAAGAGAGCTTCCAGAGAGAATTTTGAGAGAGAAACCCTAAAGAAAAACAAGATTGATTCATACACAATCTATACCTTAGAGACTCTTCAAATTCCTCAACTCTCTTCCTCTCCATTGTCAAATCCTTGAGAGGCATTATACCAAACCAGGTTCTCACCATCATCATCATTGTGAGACTGCTGTTTGGATTTCTGGGAAGCAGTTAGGAAGGAACCAATCTTCATTGGTTGATGCTACGGTCTAGTAGCGGAATCCGGGAAGCTAGAAAAGAAAAAGGTTCGGCGCAACCTCATTGGAGCAAGAAGCTTGGAGGGCTTAGGTGCACTGGGTAGATTAGGCTTGGAGGGTCTATTGCTGTCCTTGTATCCCAACTGTATTTTCTAGTGGATTGTTTACCGCTTGGAGGGCGGCGGAGAGGTTTTACGCCAAGGGCTTCGGTTTCCTCTTCGATAACACATCGCGTGTTGTCTTTGTGTTTGCATCTTCCTTCCTCTCTATCTTTGCCTTTTTATTATCTACTGTGGTTTTATTTTGTTATGACTTAGATAGTATTTAACCAATTTCGTATTATAGCATATGTTAAGTTTCCGCACACTAGTTGTTTGACATATTGCTTGAATTGGTTAAGTTGTAATTTGGGGGTCTAAACGTTCAAAAGTGTTTTGTACACATTTTTGAACTTTCAATTGGTATCAGAGCGGGTACACTGCTATTGGTTTCATTACCATTGTGTGATCCTTGACTCCCTTTTGAGATGGATAGGTCTCAATCCCTAAATGCACCTCCATATTTTGATGGTAGTAATTATGCTTTTTGGAAGGTTCGCATGAGAGCTTTTCTGTGTTCTATTGATGAATCCGTTTGGGATGCTGTTGAGATTGGTTGGACCAAACCAAAGGCAACCAAATCCACATGGGATAAGGCAGCACTTGCTGCATCTAATGCTAACAGTAAAGCACTCAATGCTATTTTTTGTGGTGTGTCTCCAGATGAATTTCACAGGATTTCTCATATTACCGTGGCCAAAGAAGCATGAGAGATTTTGGAAACTACCTATGAAGGCACGAAGAAAGTGAAAGACACCAAGTTACAAATGCTGACCACTCGGTTTGAGGAGCTCAAAATGAGTGAGGATGAGTCTTTTAACTCTTTCTATGGGAAGTTAAATGAAGTGGTTGTCAGCAAGTTCAACTTGGGGGAGAAAACGGAGGACTCAAAGATTGTAAGGAAGATCCTTCGATCATTGCCGGAAAGTTTTCGAGCTAAAGTGACAGCAATTGAAGAGAGCAAGGACCTCGATGACATCAAAGCGCAGGAGCTGGTTGGTTCTCTGCAGACTTATGAGATATCGCTGCCCAATCAACAGAAGAGTAAATCTCTTGCTCTAAAGACCATTAATGAGAAGGTGGAAGATCAAGACTCATCGGGAGAAGATGTGGTTGACAAAGATGTTGCATACCTTGTCAAAAATTTTAAAAAGTTTTTGAAATTCAAAAATAATGGCAAATTTGATGATAAAAGAAAATTCCAAAGTTCTGGAAGGGAGAAAAGGGAATTCAAAAGGAAAGATGGAAAAGAATCCCAACCTACACAAGGTGTCACTTGTTTTGAATGTAACGGGCATGGACACTTTAAGAAGGAATGTCCGAATTATTTGAAATCGAAAGGTAAAGTGTATGCCACGACCTTGAGTGACTCGGATTCTTCTGACTCAGAATCTGAAGAGAGCTGTGATGGAGAGGGGAACTATTCGGCTTTTATGACTATTGCTCATGTTGAGTCTTCAGATGAGTTGAATCTGCTTGTACGAGACCTTGGAGAACATAGTGATGATGAATCACTAGGAATTGTTGAAGAATCGGATGTTGAAGAAGATGGAAGCACAGCAAATCTTCAGGAGAATTATAACTCACTCTTGGAGAAGTCGGGGGAGTACACAAGGGTGGCCAAGGCTGCTGTGGGAAAAATGAAGAAGGCTGAGGAGGACTATAAAAGTCTTCTAATCCGATATAGGCAGGCCAAATGTGAGATAGAAACACTGAATGGTGAGTTGTCCGAAGCTTACACAAAAGTAAGATTTCTTGAGAGTGAGGTTGTGCAAGCAAATGCTAAAGTAGAGAGGGTCACCACCAAGAAGCTAGATGATGTTATCTCATCTCAAAAGAGCTTTTCAGACAAATCCGGATTGGGATATATCGGAGGAGGTAGTTCATCTGGAAATGTCACTAAAGAAGTGAAGTTTGTAAAGGCCAAAGATCCAGTTGTAGCTAACCTTACTGGTGAGAAGCTCGAGGTGGAGGAGAAGAAGAATTTGGTGAACCAACGGATGTTAAATCCTCGTAATCAGTCTGTGGGCAGGTCTGAATCTCGTGCCAAGTCACGTCCACGACCACAAAGAGGTCCTAGAGGAACTTATGTGTGCCACTATTGCGGACTTCAAGGGCATACTCGACCAAATTGCCAAAAGCTGAGAGCAAAGAATAGTGCAACTCCTCAAAGGTCAGGAGGACCTAGAAATGATAGAAGAATTTGGGCTAGAGATCAATCTAGAGATCAGAATGGTGATCCTGGAATGATGAACGTGATGAAGATGATTGGTGCATTCACCAACTGCTTGGAAATCTTCTCACGAAGGTTTGAAAGCCCTAACTCCCGTACCTAATCCTATAAGGAAATCACCCCAAACACAAGTGACGTATGGGTGAATAAGGGTACTCATGCATAAGCATTAAAACATGTCCATGCATTAATACTTCCTATACTTTGTGACAATGTTTGTTTGGTTTGCTTGCTGTTTTTTTTTTGATGTTGGTTGTTTGTTTGTCTACTTGTACATATCTTTATTTTGTCTTATCAATTTTTTTGTTTCTTGTGTCAAAAATCCAAAAATCACATAAAAAATTAGAAAATCAAAAAGCTTGATTGACTTTGTTGAGTTTTTTGTCTCAAAACTTGTTTTGCCTTGTACCTTTGTGCTAATGGCTTTGTGCATTTTCGAGCATTGCTTGTTTTCATGCACTCATATCACTGTGGGAAAAATCTTGAAATCTATGTGATTGTTGTAAATAGATCTTCAAACTTGTCATGAATGATTAGTGAATGGTTATGTTGATCTTGAGACATGCATAGACTTGTGTCTATATATCTTCCCACTATTTATTTTTGTTTTGCTAAAAAGAGCTCACCAAATGTAAATCTCCAAATGAAAAGAGATATTGAGCTGTAAAAGCCTGTCGCACATTCTAGTATTTGACTAGGAAAAAGGGTAAGCGACTTTATATTAAAGAAAATGTTTATTCAAAAAGCCAAATGCTTGTTCATTAAAGTGAAATGTCAAATATCACTCTCACAATGAGAGGTGATTGACTCAAAAGATCAAAAAGATCAAATGTTATGATTGAAAGTGGAGTCAAATGTAAAGCTCCAAATCATGTTATCAAGTTTTGTGGGAGGTCATATATACATACTTCTATAATTGAGATGGGTCACATGATCTAGTGCTAATTGTGTATGTCTTGGTTGAATTGATCATTGAAGCTTCACATTAGACTAAGGACTATCTCATTGTTGATATCCACACACAACACACAAGTTTATACTCAATAAATGCCATATTCATTTGTGTGATTGTACTTGATGAAATGTGTTTTCACATGCTCAATCTTTGTTAATTCAAGCACAAAAATATTTTTGAGTGTTTTAGGTGTTTTTGGAAAGTATTTTGTTTGAAAAATCTGAAAATTTCAAAAATCCAGTTTTGCCTTATTTTGGCGGCTTAGTCACGGGTATGTCAAGTCGCACGCCTCAGTTGCGTCTTCGCGGGTCATTTTTGGCGACTTGTTCACGAGTGGAAGGTCCAGTCGCGAGGTTCACTCAGAGATTTTCGCGACTCAGCTCGCGGGTAGACCTTTCAGTCGCGAAAAACACTTAGAAAAAATTTTCAAATTTTTGTCCTTGTGTGCTTTGGCGGTTTGAGCTGGCGACTGTGTGGCGACTCAATCTAGTCACGAAAATCGCGTGTTTGGCAGAAACAGGAGCAGTTTTTAAATCTTTTTCAGTTTTCCCTCGAACATTTGTAACTGTTCATCTTCTCTCTAAACTATCTCCCTCCCATACACTCCGTGCTCTCATCTTCAATCTCCATTGTTGCATACTTGTAGCTCAAAATCTTCAAATCACAGGTATGGGTTTTTAGTTTTGCACTATTTTCTACTTGATTTTGTGCTTTTCCCTTTGATTTTTCGCATATGCTTGTGATTTAGAAATGGGTTTGTGTTTCGTTTTTTTTTGCTCCTTGTTCATGCCTCACTTGCGATTGCTGCTGCTAGAATATGATTTGATCTTTGTTGTTCCCTTATTGCTCTTCATCCTGTGCTTAGCTAAGAGATTCTTTGATTTTATCTGAACTTTGAGCTGTTGAGTTGTTTCAAATTGTTCCTTTTGAGGCTGTGTGATTTACTGTGCTAAATATGCATGCTCTATTGTGTAATTCTTTTGGGAGCATATGTGAGCCTCACAATGCTGTTTATGAGACATATCATTTTCCATTATCTGTCTCATTGACTTATAACTGCCTTTGGGATAGTTTCTATATCTGATGCTTTTACATGTGTTTCCTATCTTAGGCTTGTTTATCCATGTGATTGATCTAAGTAGCTTGTGTTTAAATGTTCCAAGTTCATGTGTATGGATGAAATCTCTTTGTTAATTACATGGGACTGACTAGTTCTACACATATATTGCTCTATACTGTTGTGGCCTCTTCTGATTGTTCACAGATGGCTCCTTCACCTCCTAAGAAGAAAACTCCTGCAAGAAGGCTGACAAAAGATTGAAAATGGATTCTAAACTATTTAGGTCAGTTCATCATTTTGAGAGATACAGGGATAACTTCATGAGTGCAGGAATTATTCAAGAAAGATTTGTAGATTTGGAGGATTTGAGACAAACCTTTATCCCCAGCTGTTTTGAAGGAAGAGGATGGGAAAAACTTCTGAGTGATTTCCCTGTAGTGTGTGAATTCCTGATTAGGGAATTTTACTCAAATGTTGTGATAAAGGAGAATGAGTTAAGTTGCTGGGTTAGAGGTAAAGAATTCATTTTGGATGCTCATGTCATAGATGATGCATTAGGACTTGAAGGATTAGAAGATGAGGAATTTATCAACTACAAGGATCGGAGTGTCTCTATTGAAACAGTTCAACAAAGGATAGGTGGGCAGAGAGAAGGAAAATGTTTGAATACCACTACCTTTCCAGTGGACATGAGGTGTCTAACAATCATCATGATGTTTAACCTCTATCCCATTAAGAAGTTGACTACAATCAATTGTGCTAGAGCAATCTTTCTGATGGATCTCAAAGAAAAGAACTTCATAGACATAAGTTCCCACATATATGACACCATTTTGGATGAGACAAGAACAACCTCTAGGCCAAAATTGATCTTTCCCAGTTTGCTAATGAGGATTTTTAGAAGGAAGGGTGTTCCTATCCCACAAGACATCAGTCCCATGTCCACACCTTCTGCAATTAACAAGCTTACCTACAAAAGGATAAGTGTTAGGCTTCCAGGAGAAGAAGATGAAGGTGATGAAGGAGAAGGTGTCCCAATGGAGACTGAAGCAGAGGCAGCATGGCATGCATCAACCTCAACACCCAGGAGGAGTGGCAAAAGACCCAGAGCATCATCTTCTTCAGATACACCTCCAGATGCTTTCCAAATCATTCTGGAAAGACTTGATGGGATCAGAGAAGTCCAGACTGAGCACTCTGAGAGGATGAGAGCTATGCAGGATTAGATTGATGTTTTGTCTGCAAAACTTGACAGCTTCACCACTCAGCCTGAACACTGACCCTTTGGCCATTCCTGTCAAAAAGGGGGAGATGTTTCTGTTGATAATGACATTGATGATTGATTGAGAAGCAGAAAAGTAACTCTTAAGGGGGAGTAATGTGTTGAGGGGGAGTCATGTCAAACTCTAAGACTTTGTTTATATATATTTATGTTTTGAGTACTCTTAGTGTGTTTATGGGTTTGATACACTATGTTTTTGGTGTATTGTTTCTAACTCTTAACTTATACTCTTGGTTTAAAATTTAATATGTTTTGTAAACTGTTATTCAGGATGTTTTGTGATTTGTACCCATGTGCTTTTGTAAGCTTTTAGGGTTAATGTTTTATGCATAGTTTGTAGGCTTTATGGTTTGTACCTTGCTTAGTGCAGCCTTTATGCTATGTTAAAATCAGTACTTTAATCTAAATGTTATGCATTTTGGTTTATGTACTGTCACTCTTGTGCCCTTGTAGGATTGTTCCTAGATGCATATGCCTTGTGTGATATGCATTGGTTGAGTGTTGAGCATACAAGTGTCTTGCCTTGTGCTTGTTAACTTGTATGTCCTTGTGTTCATTCCAAGTGTGAATGAGCACTGTAATCACTACCTTGTGGTGTTCACTTGGTTGATCAAGCCATGGTTTGTTTCTTAACTCCATCTTTGCTTGATCACATATTGCCTGTTTCATATGCATTTATAATTTTCTGCTTACAATGATCATGGTATATTGTTGTGTTTCAGGAGTATTGTGTTCATATGATTCAAGTGCTTCACAGCTTCTAGAGTTAGGTGTGAGTGAGTTTTGTTCAACTGTTCCCAACTCACATGCTAAGTCTAGAGTCTGTTTTAGGGTTTTGTCACGGAATAGCCAAAGGGGGAGATTGTAAGGTTGAATTTATTCAACCATCTAATTGGCTTTATTCCGTGCCAAATTTGCTTGTAATTCAGCATTTAGTAACCCTGTATTTAGGTGGGTTTGATGTAAGGGTAGTGAGTGAGATAGAGTGAAGTTTGCTCAAGAGTGTGTAAGAAAACAGAGACTCGCGGCTGGGACTCGCGGGTGACTTGCGGCTGCAAGCCGCCAGAAGCAGCACACGTGCCAAGCATGCTGGAAGATGAACAGTCATGCTAGCTGGAGCACTACAGGACAAAACAGGACAACTGGCCATACGGTTATCTCGCGACTAGATCTTGCGACTTAGTCAAGCCGCGAGGTCAAGCCGCGAGCCACCCCTATTTTGTAAAACCTGACGTTTCACATTCTTCTCCCACTCCAGTATAAATACCCCTATTACCCACGATTGAAAGAGAGCTTCCAGAGAGAATTTTGAGAGAGAAACCCTAAAGAAAAACAAGATTGATTCACACACAATCTATACCTTAGAGACTCTTCAAATTCCTCAACTCTCTTCCTCTCCATTGTCAAATCCTTGAGAGGCATTATACCAAACCAGGTTCTCACCATCATCATCATTGTGAGACTGCTGTTTGGATTTCTGGGAAGCAGTTAGGAAGGAACCAATCTTCATTGGTTGATGCTACGGTCTAGTAGCGGAATCCGGGAAGCTAGAAAAGAAAAAGGTTCGGCGCAACCTCGTTGGAGCATGAAGCTTGGAGGGCTTAGGTGCACTGGGTAGATTAGGCTTGGAGGGTCTATTGCTGTCCTTGTATCCCAACTGTATTTTCTAGTGGATTGTTTACCGCTTGGAGGGCGGCGGAGAGGTTTTACGCCGAGGGCTTCGGTTTCCTCTTCGATAACACATCGCGTGTTGTCTTTGTGTTTGCATCTTCCTTCCTCTCTATCTTTGCCTTTTTATTATCTGCTGTGGTTTTATTTTGTTATGGCTTAGATAGTATTTAACCAATTTCGTATTATAGCATATGTTAAGTTTCCGCACATTAGTTGTTTGACATATTGCTTGAATTGGTTAAGTTGTATTTTGGGGGTCTAAACGTTCAAAAGTGTTTTGTACACATTTTTTTGAACTTTCACACCTAATTCTAAAGGACAAATAAAAGATATTGAAAATGGAAGGGATGGCCCTAAAGTTATGGTATACCCTAAGATGTTATGGGATAAAAGAAAAGAAGTTCTCATATATAAGAGGCTTGTCCCTAAATCCAAAGGTATATTTTAACTTGAAAGGTTCATAAGACCATAGCCTAATTGCTATCATAAGCCTAACTGGAAAAAGCCCTTTTGAAAAAGAGGACTTTGGGCCTAATGTAACAAATATGCTATGCACTTAGCATCCAACATCCTTCAAAGCCAAAAATGAAACTCCCTAATCTTGGGTCTCTTTGTTGCATGCCTAGGTCCAAAATGATGAGAATTTCATAGGCTTTGAAAGGAAGGCTACAATGTATTCTAGCTAGAGGGCTCTTTCAAGAAAAAATGATGAAATAATGAATAAAGAATGAAAAGCCCAAAAGTGATCAATACATTGAGAGCCCAAGTTTGAGACAAAGGGTTGAAAAATTCCTAAGTACATTCTAATGAAAGCCCATGAGAGTAAGATGAGAGCTTTTATTGTAAATGGACCAAAGCCCAATGAAACAAGGGGCAAGGATCCATGAGAGGAAAGGGAGTGACATTGTAATTGGGCCTTCATTAAAATGAACTTAAGAATTTTCTAAGGACATTTAAAGCTTAAAAGGAACCTTTAATTGGGACATTAACTTAATGAAAATGGGGTTTTTTTCAGACATCGCTTTGATCCAAGTCCAATGGAAGACAAGATATCCAAAAGGAAGACTTATCAAGAGGGAAAGATGGTCGCTATAAGTGAGAAGGTCCTCATGCAAAAGATGCTTGAGTGTGTGGAGGTGCAAGCTGAAGTCCTTAAGAAGATAATAGGCCATCTCTTCGAGATAGCAAAAGAAGAAGTTGAAAAAGACAAGGCTAAGCGTGATCAAAGCGAGTTGACCTAAGAGGACATTGACCACATGATGACAAAAGGGAAGGTTCGCCTACTTCTACCCAATTTTAAGCCACAACTAAAGAGTGCTCAAGGACCATGGACTTTCAAGAGGGTCCATGTCATTTCCAAATTGGGAGACGTAGGGTCGTGGGAAGATCATGATTGGCCAGAATGGACCTCGAAGGCGGGGACAACCGAAGTCACCCTAGCTCGCTTCATGCTTGAACACAACATGGACCTTCTTTCAACTACGACCAATATCTCGTGATGAAAAAAGAAGGAAGACTAGCTGAAGAAGGAAGACATGGGGAATTCATCATGCCTATTGTAGGGCCTATTAATAATTGGATTTGGGTTGGGTTTTTGAAAACATGGGGAAAAAGTTTTGTAATGCAAGTTCCAATGTACTTTTCAATGTTTTCAATAAGATGAATTATGAATTGGCTTACTTTGATATGTCCCATAACATTGAAATTCTACACTTAAATGATTCAAATGGATTTGAAAATGAAATTAATAAACAATTGGAAAAGAAAATTGAACAAATGGAACCAACTCTTGAAACTATTAATTTGGGAAATGATGAGAATCCACACTTAATTAAAATTGGTTCAACTCTAAATGAAAAAGAAAGAAAAGATCTTCAAGAATTCGTTATGGAATTTCAAGAGGTGTTTGCATGGTCCTATAAAGATATGCTTGGAATTGACCTCGAGATATCTCAACATCACATTGATACTCATGATCACACAGTGCCCGTCAGTAAAAGTTGAGAAGAATGAGGACCAAATGGCTCTTAAAAATCAAAGAGGAAGTCACTGAGCAATTAAAGGTAGGGTTCATCAAACCCATGCACCAAGTCGAATGGATAGCCAATGTTATGCCTGTGCCTAAGAAAGATGGGACGGTGAGGATGTGTGTGGATTTTGGGGACTTAAACAAGACATGCCCTAAGGATGACTTCCCTCTTCTTCACATTGATGTCTTAGAGGATAACACGGCAAGAAGTGTCTTGATGTCTTTTATGGATGACTTTTTGGGATATAACCAAATCAAGATTGCTCCAAAGGACATGACCAAAACCACCTTCACTACCAAATGGGGAATCTATTGTTACATGGTGATGTTGTTTGGCCTCAAGAATGTTGGGACAACCTACCAAAGGATGGCTATGACCTTGCCACATGATATGATGCATAATGAGGTAAAGGTGTATGTTGATGATATGATAGTAAAATCCAAGGATAGAGGTAGCCACACCATAAACTTGAGGAAGTTCTTCGAGAGGATTAAAGAATATAGATTGAGATTGAACCCACAAAAGTGCACCTTTAGAGTAACCGCTAGAAAATTGCTAGGCTTCCTAGTGAGCGATAGAGGGATAGAAGTTGACCCATCCAAGATTAAAGATGCCTTCACCCAAAAGTGAGAAAGAGATTAGGGGTTTCTTGGGTTGACTACAATACATTAGTTGATTCATTGCCAAGCTCACTTCCACTTGTAAGCCTCTCTTCAAACTCGTAAGGAAGAATGAACCACATACATGGAATGATGAGTTCCAAAAAGCCTTTAAACCTATCAAGGAGTATCTCCTCCACCCACCTATCCTAGTGCCTCCACAACATGGAAAACCTTTACTCCTATACCTCTCTATCATATGGGATGTGGTTGGAAGTATGCTTGCACAAGAAGACAATGACAAGAATGAGAGGGCCATATATTACTTGAGCAAGAGATTCCATGATTACGAGACTAGGTACACTCCCATAGAAAAGTCATGCTTTGTGCTTATTTGGGCCATACAGAAATTGAGACATATCGTCTTACCTTTCCAAATATAGGTAGTAGCAAGAATGGACCCATTGAAATATCTCTTTGAGAAACGCGCTTTAAGTGGAAGATTGTCAAGGTGGTTGATCTTATTAGTAGACTTCAATTTGAAGTATGTGGCTAGGAAAACTATCAAGGGAAGCATCATGTCATATTTTTGTGCCGAGAATCCTATAGAGGAAGAAGATGATAAAGAAGACTTTCCAGATGAAGACATTTTGAATGTTGAGTTAAGGGCATGGAAGATGTACTTTAACGGAGCTGTAAACCAATATAGGAATGGGATACGAATACTCTTAATCACTCTCGAGGGATCTCACATACCTTCGGCAATCAAATTGAACTTTGAAGTAACAAATAACATGGCTGAATATGAGACTTGCCGGAATGGAAGCTCTTCGAGAATTAGGGGTAAAGGAGGCCGAAGTCTTTGGGGATTTGACTTTGGTTATAGCCCAAGTGCAAAAGTTATGGAAGGTGAAGGAGAAGCATTTGAAGCCTTATCAACAATACTTAGAGGAATTGACCAAGACCTTTGACAAGATTGAGTACACAATCATCCCTAGAGCTCAAAATAAATTTACGGATGCCTTAGCTACTTTAGCCTCCATGGTAGATGATGAGAATGCAAATTGTCATATTTTTCTCCCTTAATGTTTAGTCTTTTATACTTATTTGGTGCCTAAATGTACTTATTATTCTTATATTTTGATTTATGATGCAAATGGAGGCATTAAGTGCAAAACGTAGCTAATTAGGCAATTTTGGACAATTTCGACATCGTTTCATAATCTAGGCAGAACTCTCTCATCAGAGCTCCGATTGAGATGATTCAAGATGCTATGGAATGCTAAGAAAAAAGCTCTACAACTTTCATGTTTTGAGTTTTGAGGGATATTGGCTGCATCATGGTCAAAATCGGGCTTGAAGTTGCTGCACCTGCACTGCTGACATTTTGGAATGTTCCTTTGTTTGAAATTCTAATACCTGATGCAAGTTATTTTCAGAAGCTTCCAGATCTGGTGCACAAAAATTCCAGCTGAAAAACACCACTTTCCTAGTTATATTAGGACTTTGTTTTATTTTTAATATTTTCCTTAATTAGTCAGATTTGGATATTATTATTTAGAATATTTTTAGGAGATTTTGTAGGCTTGGGAAAGGGGGAATTAACGTGTAAAAGAGGGGAGAAGAAATCAGATTGGATAGACACACCTCTCTCTCCCCTTTTCTCTAATTTCTCCTTTAAGTTTTCATCATGGCCCTGCTTGGCTAAACTTTTATACTTGGTCGAAGTAAACTGAAGCCTTGAAATCAATAAAACTGTGAGATCTTATTTGTTTTTATTGTTCAATTTTTGCTTTGATATATCGGATGTTCTTCTATGCCTATTTTCATGATTTTCTCATTTAATTACTAGAAGGCTACTAGGTTATTATTCGTTGCAATCTACTGCTAGGTTAGATATTAAATCCGTAATTGTTTGATCTCTCTAATTTGTGAAGCAACCAAAATTTAATGATTTGATGTGTTAGAAATTATTAGATCTTAGGAAGAACGCTCGACTAAATTAAATGCAACCGCTTGTGCTTTTGTTGTTTAGCTTCATCAATCTCTCTAATTCTTAAGGCTGCTGCTAGATTAAACCTTTAGCGCTTGTCTTGGGTTGTTTAGTAGTTAGGGTTAATTAGATTGCTTGTTTTCTAATTAACTATGACTAAGGAGAAATAGGAAAATAGTTTCAACAGTGAGTATTCAAAGTGTGAATTAATATATGCTTGCATCGATGATCAGTTATAATATTCTGATGGTGGATGTTGACTTAGACCAAGGTTTGTTCTTTTGATTGATTTCGATATTTGAATTTGAATTTGAATTGTTCCTTAGTTGTTTTTCCTAAAATTGTTTTTGTTATACTCAAACCCTCCCCCCCCCCCCCATCCTTGTTTATGTAGCATAAAATTAGGCTAGACACTCTTCGTGGGAGCGATCCTTACTTACACCACTACATGTATTTTTAGGAATATAGGTTTTATTTTTAGTTGCCTGCGACAACACACCAAATTTGGCGCTGTTGTCGGGGAGTGAATCTAGTTGATTTTTTTGCTTCTTGTGATCCTTAATTCATACTTGAAATTTAAAAAAAAAAATCGTTAGTTTTTGATAGTTTTGATTTTGGCAAAATTTTAATTCTGGTAGATTAGGCCTTGATATTTTAGTATAGATTTTTTATTTTTTTATATTTATTTTCAT
>NC_044905.1:46311116-46472666 GCF_001633185.2 Quercus lobata
TCGCTGTGTTATCTTTGTGTTTACATCCTTCTTCCCTTTCTCTTTACCTTTTAATTACTGCTATGATTGTGATTAATTATGGTTTAGAGTGTGTTGCCAATTTTGGTTTAGCTTATATTCATATTTCGCACATAAATTGTTTGTTTATAAGCTTGTGTTGGTAATTTTAATTTAGGGGTCTAAATGTTCATAGGCGTTTTACACACTATTTGAACTTTCAGATATGATACTATTGGAATACTATTAGGGACACATTTTATGTAAATTGGCTAATCCTTTGACAAAACACACTTGTAATCGGGTAGATCTAGGATAGGTTTAGTACTTTAAGAAACAAGTGCTCAAGTTAAGTATTGAAGCCATGCAAATCTGACCATGAAACAAGTGAAAAAGAGTTGTTCATTTAAGCTCGACAAATACCTCAACAGAAATAGTATCTATCAAGATTTAAGGATGAAACTCGACAGAAGCTAAATTTGTCGAGATCTACTAAATTAGAATTTCCAGATCTGATTTTTGGCCCTAGCTGACATGTATGTGTAGGGTTTCTTTTCTCACAACCCTAGACATATATAAGGCTTATTTTAAAGGTTGTCATACAAGGAAAACATATGCAAAAGTGACCTAGTTCATCATTCTCTTTGAAGAAGCTACTGCATCTTTATGCCAAGGGTTTTGTGACCAAGGAGATTCCTGATCTTCATTGTTGATGAAGTGAAGAACTTTGCAACCAACTTCTTCTTCAAGTTGCTGGTGTTAGTCACATACTTGGATCTGTGCATGATTGGTTAGTCACGTACTGGGATTTGTGCATTGAATTGGAAGATTGCCACTACAATACAAGTCTAATTAGGTATTGGGGTAAGGGTTCAACTGTAAGTTGGTATTTAGGGATAGGCCAAAGGTTTTGGTAAGATTCCTTATACTTGTTACTACTTGTGATTGATAATAGTGGATTCTTGTGAGTAGTGACCTAAAATTCACCCAGTGGGGTTTTGCCTCTGTGGTTTCCCCATTCATAAACAAATCACCTGTGTCAAATTTATTTTCCATTGCATTTAGAATATTTGGTGATTTGTTTGTGCTACCACACCATTGCCTGAATTTGATCTAATTAATTAACTTGGGTAGTTATTTAATTTGCAAGGGATCAATTCATTTTAACCCAACAAATATGATGGAGACTAATTGTGTGGACTACACAAAAAGTTGCCATGATTGTCAAACACACGCCAACTTGAACCATAAATTGCTTAGTAAGTTGTATAGAATAACTTCTCCATGGCCATTCTCGGTTTGGGGCATAGATGTAATTAGAAGGATAGCTCCCAAGGCTTCAAATGGGTGTGAATACATTTTGGTGGCAATTGACTATTTCACCAAGTGGGTGGAGGTAGCCTCCTATTCCATATTGAAGGCTAAGCATGTGACTCGTTTCTTAGAAAACAACATCATATGTTAGTTTGGGATACCCCAAGAGATCATTTCCAATAACGGTTCCCACTTTAAGGGGGAGGTTTGAAGGATCATGGAGTTGTACAACATTGAGCATCATAAGTCTTCACCATATTGACCACAAGCTAATGGGGCCGTAGAAGCAGCTAATAAGAATGTGAAGAACATCCTAGCCAAGATGGTAGTGACATACAAAGATTGGGCCGAGAAGCTTTCATTTGCCTTATGGGGATATAGAACTTCTATCCGTGCATCAACTAGGGCAACACCTTACTCTTTGGTTTATGGTAGTGAGGCAGTGCTTCCCATTGAGGTGGAGATACAATCTTTGAGAGTGTTGATGGAAACCAAGGTCCTAGAAGAGGATTGGGCTAAAGCAAGATATGAACAGTTGACTTTGATAGATGAGAAGAGGGTTAGGGCACAATATCATACATAAGGGTACCAAAAAATAAATGCTAGAGCATTCAACAAGAAAGTAAAACCAAGAAACCTTAAGGAAGGAGACTTGGTCCTAAAGGTGCTTAGAGATGAGACTTTTGATCCAAGAGGAGAGATGCTTCGCCCAATTAACATGGATAGACTCCGGAAGTACCACATTTAAAAAGAAAAAGAAGAAAAAAGCTTGCTAGGTTGAAAACCCGAATGGGCGGCCTAGGCAAAAATTAAGGCAAAAGAACCCCACTAGATTGAAAACCCACAAGGGCGGTCTAGGCAAAAATTAGGAGAAAAGACCATAGGAATGGCAAAAATTCCTGAGGGGATGTCATGGGCAAAAATTATATGGCAAAGGAAAAAGAAAAGAAAAAGAAAAAGAATATTAATGACAATAAACAAAGATAATAAAAGGAAATTCTCTCATTGCTAAAATTAAATGTTAATAAGATTGTTTTCATAGGGGATTTGGAACATTCCAATCCTTTATTAAATTCAAAACAAAAATATGAGAATCCTAAAAGTGCAAAAATGTAAAACATGGGGCATATCAAGGTGGTCATTGAGTCCTCCTTATTTTCTTGCTAGTCTTCATGTAAGCCTTCTCATCCTTCATTAATGACATGACCAAACTCAGGATGGTTTGAACCTCCATCCTTAAGAGCATTTGTTACCGTCTCAGCATCTTCCTCAAAAGTAGCTTCGAAAATGTGGATTTGAGCAATATTTTCTAGCATTTGAGAAAACAGTAGCCCATAAAGTGTACATATAAGAACCAACTACTAGACTACTCCTCACTTTATGATTAGTATTGTAAGATAAAATAATTAATTCTTAAAAACGTTATATATATAAATATATATATATATTTTAAGTATAATTAGGAAAAAAAGAAGAAGTTAGTTATGAGTTATCACAATGTGGATGGTGGATTTGAATTTTGAACATCTCCATTAGAAATATTAGAAAGTTCTAGTTAGCATGTATCAATAAAATAAATGAAATTTTGTTTTAATTTTTATTCTAATTAATATATTTATATATTTTTATTGTAATTAGTCTTCTATATATATATATATATATATTCTGAAAATTGTAATCACATGTTCGTTTATGCAATTATGCCATGTACTTAAAGGACTAACTATATTATGTTAAAAAAAAACAAAAAAAAAAACCCCTCATGTAATATTATGAAAATTATTTAAATTTTAGAGAATTTTTTTTAATAAAGGTTACTGACTTTTGCCTTTTTATTTATTTAATATTAAATCTTGATTTGACCTCAAAATCTTGAATATATTTGATTTACAGTTCTTTAAATAAGCTATCTTTTAAACCTTTTTCACAATTAGTATTTACAACAAATAAAGTTATCAATGAATCATATAATATGAATACAAAACTGATCCAACTTTTCTTTTCCCCCAATAAACTTCAAAGACCAAAATCACCTACCTATACAAGAATTCCAATAAAAATTATAAGATGTGAAAAAAAAAAAAGAAGAGAATGAACTAAATGAAAATCCAGAGGCTTCTCTCAGGAAAGATAATGAATACAGTAAATATCTTTTATTTGCTATATTTTTATTTCATTTTTTTTAATAGTCTATGATTTTCTATGTAGTTTATTCTCTTTCTTTCTTTTATTTATTTTTATTGGAATTCCTGTATAGTTAGATGATTTTGGTATTTAAAGTTTAAGGAAGAAAAAGAAAGTTAGGTTAGTTTTATATTCATTGTTGGTTCTCTTCAGAATCATTCTCTCTCATATAGGCAGATTTGGTAATGTTGTAGCTCATGTCTTAGTTAGAAAAGAAAAACTTTTTATTTCGTTGTTAGTATGGATGAAGTTTGTTCCGTTAGATATTTATCGTTTAACTATATCAGATTTATTCGAAGTTGAATAAAGTCATATTAAATTTATTCTCAAAAAGAATATTATACGATTCGTTCATAGCTTTATTGGTTGTGAATGCCAATGGTAAGAAAGGTTTAGAAAATAGCTTGTTTAAAGAACTGTAAAATAGATATGTTCAAGGTTTTGAGGTCAGATCAAGATTTAACATTTAATAAATACAAAAAAAAAAAATGAAATCAATTTATAAAAGTCATTAACCTTTATTAAAAAAGTATCCACCAAAATATAAATAATTTTCAAACATATTACATGAGAGATATATAAAAAATTTAATCCTTTAAGTCCATGTCATAATTGCATAAACAAACAAATAATTTCAATTTTAAAAAATTATTTTTAAAGATGATTAATTACAATAAAAATCTATAAATATATCAATTAGAATAAAAATTAAAACAATTTTTTTTATTGATATTTGATAATTGGCAATTTCTAATTTTTCCAACTAAGATGTTTAAAGTTCAAATTCATGGTTCCTGTTGTCAAAATTATCCTTTAACAAATATATATATATTTATATATATATATATATATATATTTATATACTTGTTTTTTTTTTTGGAAATATCTAAAGTTTTTTAGATCAAATAATCTGAGCTTCCAAAAATAACAAAAAAGTGAGGAGTAGTCCAGTGGTTGGCTCTTAAACTAAACACTTCTCCTCTAAAGAGAAGAGGTTTAATCCCTTACAGGAGTAAGCTCTCTTTTTTTTTTTTTTTGGTCCCATCTGTCCCCTTATGATCTACCAATATTTAGCCAAAAGATTTCCATCTGTCCCTTCATTCTCTCTATCAATATTTAGCAACATATTGTTATTTCTTCCTGAAAATTGGCTTTTCAATATTTAGCCAAAAGACTCCTATATGTCCCATTATTCTCTCTATCAATTCTTTTGTCCTTTGTCCCATCTGTTCCTTTATTCTCTCTATCAATATTTAGCCAAAAGACTCCCATTTGTCCCCTTATTCTCTCTATCAATATTTAGCCACATATTGTTATTTCTTCCTAAAAATTGGCGTATCAATATGTCACACCCCGAACCCAACTACAAAGATAGACACGTGACAGCCACCGCACGCTTATAAAGTAAGCACCCTACAAGTGTGCAAGGCCTTCTTAGCAACTTAAATTTATCCTCAAAAATTAAAATCAATAAATCCAAAATACCTCAACAATTTCTTTATGAATAGATCTCCAATAATTTAATAGGAACAAAATCCAAACCTCATGTACAAAATGCCAATTGGCAAATAAATAAATAAAACTATTAGAAGACCATCCAATCCCAAAACCACTAAGCTTCTTTCTCGCTCACAACACAACATCAAAACTCCCAAAACTTGTTATTCTTCATAATATGAAATTGGAGGGGGAAAAGGGGGGTGAGCTGACAACTCAATAAGTAACCAAAATCCTAATAAGTTCTACCAAGCAATAGATCTGTAAAGTAATAAGATGTAATATGAGCTTTCAAAAGTTATAATATGCTATGGGTTTTCAAAAATAACTAAAGAAGTTTCATAGTCTTAAAATAATAAGTTGCAAATAGATCACATACTTTAATCTTACAAATATATCATAGATGGTTTAGAAAGTAGTCAGTTTTTTTTCATATACCAAAAGCTGCAACTTACAATAGGTTCTAAAAATACATAAGCAGTTTTAATGACTCAAAATAGTTCAAATACTCAAACATTTTCAAAATCACATATGTAGTATTAAGGACTCAAAAAAGTTCAAATGTTCAAACGTAATTCATATTCTTAACAATCTTATGACTATGGTCACGCTATATCCCTATGACTGGGCATCAAAGTATCAATGAATAACCCCCATTGGCTGGGTATCAGAGTACCAATGAATAACCCTCATTGGTTTGGGTATCAGAGTACCAATGAATAACCCCCATTTGCTGGGTATCAGAGTAAATTCATAGTCAGATTATCCATAATCATATATAAGAAATCATAGTTTCTAACAAAAATATATCTTATTCAAATACATATAATATATATATATATATATATATATATATAATCATATATTCAAATCTATTTGTTATATTTCTATATTCTTTACTTTAAATCAATATAGCTAAAAGAAAACAATTAAATAAAATAATTCTTATATTCAATGCTCAAATGTATTTGTGAAAATTTCTTATTCTTTACTTTGAATCAAAATATCTAAAAACAATTAAATAAGATACATTATATTTTCAGTAATAAGATATATTTGTGATAATTCTTTACTTGAAATCAGTAGTACAATAGAAATAAAATTGTAACATCTGTAACAATTTTCAGTAGTTAAAATACACACAATAAAAAAAATTAGGATAAAGTTACTTACCTCCAAAAGCTATTCCAAAAGAAACTTTTCCCTAACACCTCCTCTAAATCCTTAGATATCACCTCAATTGTGCCGTCAAACATTCTCTGCTTGAGTAATTTGGGTAGTCACCTCTCTCAAAACTTAATAAGCTTATATATAGCTAGGGTTTCAACCTTGTTTTCTAAAAACTCCCTTATAAGTACAAATTATAAAATTGGTCCCACAAAAAAAATTACTTAAATACCCCTCTATAAAGTTGTGATTTACAAATATGTATTTTGTTGGCTTTTATTCCATGCCAAATTTGATTGTAATTTTGGCTGTGTTTGTTTTGGCTTCAAATCACTTCTGGAAATGCTTTTCCGTAAATGTGGGTGTTTGGTTGCGCATGAAAAATTCATTTTGCAGAAAATATTTTCAGTTGACCGTAAAAATTATGGCTTTTTGACTCAGAAAATTTTTTACACTTCTATTTTACCTTCAAACCATTTCCGAACTTCAGACGCGCAGAGAGAGAGAGAGCGAGAGAGAGCTAGAAGAGGGAGCACAGGTGGCCGCCCAGCCAAGCTCCGACCAGCCCAGATTGTGTCACCCCCACCGCCGCTTCCACCGCCCAGATCACGCCGCCTCACCACCCAGAAAGGAGAGAGAGTAGAGAGCCTTTTAGGTCATGACCGATCGCGCCACAAGGAAAGCCGAGATCGCCGAGAAATTGATGGCTTTCTTTCTTCCTCTGAAGCTTCGATCTTTACCTTCTCTTCCAATGAAATTGATGGCTCCGATCACTCCGATTTGAAGAGAATGGATCATTGGGTTATGGCCTGTGAGTCGATGGTGGTGGGGATCGGTGGTGTGGGTCCTTGGGTTGTGGGTTGTGGCCGGTTGTGTGGGTTTTTATTGGGTTGTGTGGGTTTGTTGATAGCCATTGTTGATGTGGATGGGTTGTTAAGGTGGATTTGTGGTGGTGTTGGTTGTTTTTTTTTTAATTAGAGTTGTTGTGGTGGCAAGTGGTGGTTTGTTGATGTGGGTGGGTTGTTGAGGTGAGTTTATGGTGGTGTCGGTGGTTTATTCTGTTTGGAAGCTGAGAAAATAGCTAAGAAAATGTGAAAAATTTGTGGGAAATAGCATTTTCAGAATGTTACCAAACATTGAAAATTGTTTTCTAATATAATTTTTAAAATACAACCAAACACTAGAAAATATTTTTACCCGGAAAATATTTTACAACGAAACAAACACAGCCTTTATTCAATCTTTTGTACCCTGTATCTGTTGTGGGAATTTATTGTAAGGGTTGTGTGATAGTAAGAGAGAGTGTGAAGACTCAAGCTATTGAAGCAAGGAAGGTTTTCGCGGGTTTCTCACGACTAAGCATCCCGCGAAAAGATGCACGTGCCCTGCGCATGACTGGAATACGAAGAGTCTGTACAGATGGAGACAGCTGTGTCTCGCGAGTATCTCGCGGGTAAGGCTTTCCCACGAGACATTCTATTCTGCCAGTCTGTACTGTCTGATACACACTTTCTGTACCCTCATTATATATACCCATATTACCCACAAATGTGAAGGAGAGCTTCCAAGAGAAAACCCTAGAAAAAACACTTGAGAGTTAGAAATTGTTATACCAACAATTCTCTACACATTTGTTTGTGGAATTTCCTTATCTCCTACCTCTCCATTTCCATACCATTGAGAGGTCAATAGCCCAAACACTTACCACACCATTTGAGAGTGTCAAGTGAGGTTTTGGTGTTGCTGGGAAATATTGGAAGAAGCCAAGGATGGCAGATGCAACATGGAGCTTGTTGTAAGATTCGGAGAGCTAGACAAGACATGGTTGCGAGAAGCCTTGTTGGAGTAGGAGCTTGGAGGGCTTAGGTACAGAGGGTAGATTAGGCTTGGAGGGTCTCTTGCTTACCCATGTATCCCAACTGATTGTCTAGTGGATCGATTACCGCTTGAAGGGCGGCAGAGAGGTTTTTCGCCGAGTTCTTCGGTTTCCTCTTCGATAACACGTCTCGATGTTATCTGTGTTTGCATCTCTCTTCCCTACTCTTGTTCATTTCATTTTACTGCTGTGTTGCTTTAAATATGGATTAGAGTAGCTCTCTTGCATGTTTGCTGGTGTTTACACTATTCCGCACTTAGTGTTAAGTTGGTGTAAAAACAACCAAGCCGTAATTTGTATTGGGGGTTTAAACGAGCTCTTATGTTTTTACACATTTCGAGCTTTCAATTGGTATCAGAGTGGGTACACTCCTTGTGGTTTAAATACCGGAGTGTGATCCTTGACCCTTTGTGATGGACCGGTCACAATCTCTTAATGCCCCACCATTCTTTGATGAAGGCAACTATGCTTTTTGGAAGGTCCGAATGAGGGCTTTCTTGTGTGCTATAGATGAGTCCATGTGGGATTCCGTAGAAAATAGGTATGTTAAACCCACTACTGCTAAGTCCGAATGGGACAAGGCAGCTCTTGCATTAGCTAATGCGAATAGTAAGGCCATTAATGCTATATTCTGTGGTGTGTCCCCTGATAAGTTTCACAGGACATTGCATGTGGAGACAGCTAAGGAAGCTTGGACGATCCTTGAAATGACCTATGAGGGTACCAAGAAAGTCAAGGATACGAAGCTACAAATGCTTACCACCAGATTTGAAGAACTTAAGATGGGAGATGATGAGGCTTTCGATTCTTTCTATGGAAAGCTCAATGAGATTGTAATTGCCAAACTCAATCTTGGAGAGAAGATTAAAGACTTTAAGGTGGTGAGAAAAATTTTGAGGTCTTTATCGGAGAGTTTCCGAGCAAAAGTTACAGTTATAGAAGAAAGTAAAGACTTGGATGAGATCAAAATCCAAAAGCTAATCGGATCTCTTCAAACATATGAGCTAGGATTGCCTTCTCATAAATCGAGCAAATCCCTTGCTCTTAAAACCATCACCGAGAGAATGGACAACCCCTCCGAAGAGGATGATGTGGAGAAGGAAGTAGTTTTCCTTGCAAAGAACTTCCAAAAATTTCTAAAGATGAACAACAGTGGAAAGCCTTTCAATAGAGGAAAGTTTTTATCTCCCAAGGGTGATAGGAAGGAATTCAGGAAGAAAGATGGAAAGGACTCTCAATCCACTCAAGGAATCACTTGCTTCGAGTGCAATGGACATGGTCATGTCAAGAGAGAATGTCCTAATTATTTGAGAATGAAGGGCAAGGCATATGCCACAACTCTCAGTGATTCGGAGTCTTCCGACCAGATTCGGAGGGCAGCTGTGATGAAAAAGGGAACTACTCAGCATTTATGACTATTGCTCATGTAGAATCTTCAGAGGATTTGAACTTGCTCGTATAAGAACTTGGGGGGAGCATAGTGATGAGGAATCCATGGGAATTGTAGAAGAATAGGATGCTGAGGTAGATGAAGATATAGCCGGTCTTCAAGAAAATTATAACTCTCTCCTTGAGAAGTCAGGAGAATATGCAAAGGTGGCCAAGGCAGTTGTGAAAAAGATGAAGAAAGCTGAGGAAGACTATAGAAGTCTCCTAGTGAGATATAAGGAGGCCAAATGCGAGATAGAAACACTAAATGGCGAACTAACCGAAGCTTACACCAAAGTGAAATTCCTTGAGCTTGAGGTAGTTCAAGCGAATGCCAAGGTAGAGCGAGTCTCCACAAAGAAGCTTGATGATGTCCTTTCATCTCAAAAGACCTTCTCCGACAAAACCGGATTAGGATACACCGGAGGAAGTAGTTCAGCTGTGAACATCTCCAAAGAAGTGAAGTTTGTGAAGGCCAAAGAGCCGATTGCAGTTGTCCCAACTGTTGAGAAAGCCAATGTGGAGAAGAAGAAGAATATGGCTGAGCAAAGGGTGTTAAACAAGCCTCGTAACCAATCAACAGTCAGGTTTGAAGCCAAAGGGAGATCACCTCCAAAATCACAAAGAGGTCCGAGAGTAAACCATGTATGCCATTATTGTGGAATACAAGGGCACACCAGACCCAATTGTCATAAGTTGAGAGCATTGAATAATTCTAGGGACCAAAGGTCAAGAGGACCAAGAGATGATAGGAGGAATTGAATTGTTAGGCAACCACGAAGTCAAAATGAAGATTCCGGTGTGGTGGATGTAATGAAAATGATTAAGGCATTTACCACATGTTTGGCGAACTTCAAAAACAGGTTTGAAGGTCACAATTCACGTACCAATCCTATAGGGATATCACCCCAAATGCACGTGACGTGTGGATGAAAAGGGGTACTCATGCATGATTATCTCCCATGTCCATGCATCAATACTTCCAATGCTTAGGATCATAGGTTCATGCATCATATCATGCATTGTTTTCTGTTTATAACATTTCTTTCAAGTTTTGTTGTTGTTGATCTTACTTTTCTTGTTCTGCTTTTAAGTGTGTTCAAAATTCAAAAACCCATAAAAAATTGAAAAATCTTAAAAAAAAGTTTGATCGCTTGTCTTTGTGTATGTCACACGTGAGTTTGGCCTAGTACCTTTGTACTTATGGCGTAGTGCATTTACAAGCCTAGCTTGTTTTGTATGCACATAAATCTTTGTGGGAGAAATCTTGAAATTTATGAGTGATTTTTGTAAATAGATCTTCAAACTTGTCATGAATGATTGGTCAATAATCTTGATGGTCCTAATACTTGCATACACTTGTGCCTATATCTCTTCCCACTTTATTTTTTTTGTTTTTGCTATAGAGCTCACCAAATGTAAATCTCCAAATGAAAAGAGATATTGAGCTGCAAAAGCCTGTCGCACATACTAGTATTTGACTAGGAAAAAGGGAAAGCAACTTTTAAATTAAAATGGAAAGGTGCTCAAAAGCCAAAGGCTAACTTTCATTGTTGAAATATCAAAAATTTCAAGCACCAATCTCAAAAAGAGATGAAATATCCAAAAAGGGATCAATTGTAATGAATTATGTAGAGGCAAAATGAAAAGCTTCTAAGAATTGTAGTCATTTTCTTGTGGGAAGTCATATATGCTCATTTCTATAATAGAGATAAATCACTTGATTTCGTACCAGTTGTGTATGACTTGTTTGAATTGATCATTGAAGCTTCACTCTAGACTATGGACTATTCCACATTTGATACTCACACACAACACACGAGACTTTGTTCAAATAATATCTATCTCATTTGTGTGATTGTACATGTTCAAATGTGATATGTATGTTCAAAATACTTGCTGATCAAACCCAAAAAGATTTTTGAGTGTTTTATATGTTTTTGAAAGTGATTTTGTACTTTCTTGTTTCTAGTTTTTGTTCAACATGCATTTTTGTGTTTTTCATCAAAAACTGGTTCAGAGGCTGTTTCGCGAGAAGCTTGCTACTTAGAGCTTCCCGTGAAATGTGCTTGAGGGAAATCAAAAGTCATATTTTTCATACAGAAACTCTCGCTACTGCCTCGCAGGTATTTCGCGACCAACCTCTTCTCGCGAAATCGTTTTTAGGCAAAAACTGAATTTTTCTCAAAATCACACAGAAACTTTCGCGACTAACAGCTTCTCACGAAAGTATTTGTGCTTCAGTGGATCTTTTCGCAACTGTTTCGTGACTTATTCACTACTGCCTAACCCACAAAAAATGCTTGTTTTCAGTCTAAATGTAGTAGATATGACTTGTTTTCAAACATTTTTCATTTCCCTCGCATAAGTCTCCCGAACCTGTTTCAACCCAAATCACTATTTCATTCAAACCCCATCATTTTCAAGCAAAATCTCTGCAAAATCTTTTCAAGGTACGTGTTTCTAACACTATTTTCATCTTTTATTTTCGGATTATACAGAATTTGTGGTTTAGGTTTTGAAAATTGGGGATTTTTCGAAAATTGGGTTGGGTTTCCTATTTTTGTGAAAAAATTTTCAATCTCTTGATTGGGCTTAGTCCCATTTGATGTTTGTGTATCTGTGCTAGCCCCTTGTGGCAATTTGAACTTGTATTGAGGCATGTTTCATCATGTTCATGCATTTTTCATAGTGTTTATAAATTGTTGCATGTTAGGTGTTTGACAGAATGTCCAAGTGACATTTTTTGGTTGTATTGGACTCAAATGAGTTCCTTTACTTGAGTTTCCTTTAATTGAACTTGTTTCACATGCTTTGGATGTGTTTAACTTGCTTTGTTCTCAAATGCCATGCCTTGCACACACTGTGCACACGTTAGGCATCTCTAGGCACACCTCATACACCTCCAGATGCACACACAAGCATCACCAAATGCATCAGCACATGCTCAGCACAAACACACACATACACAAGTATTTATTTTATGCATTTTGATTATGCTTCCTTGGTCTAATACTTTCAACATGTTGGTTGTGTTTATTTATTTATTTTTTTGTTGTTTTTTGCTCTGCTTTAAAAGTGTTGTATCTCTGCGTTGAACTAACATGTGTCTAATCATGTTTTGGGTTCTGTTTTGTGTTTGCACACTTGGTTCTTTTCTGTTTGTGTTCCTTTGTATAGATGGCACCTACCAAGTATGCAGCTACCAAGAAACCATCATCCAAACGTGCACGCACTGATTCCGACAACTTCAGGTCAGCAGAAGCAGATATGAAATACAATGATTGCTACAAGGGCGCAACCATTATCATGGAAAGGGTGGTCAATTTAGAATCCCTTGAGGGCACTTTCATCCCTGAGGTGTTCAAAGAAAGGACATGGACCAAACTCTTGAACCCGGTTGAGGTTGTCTATTCAGAGATCATAAGGGAGTTCTTCTCCAATGCTGCTATAGACGGAGATCGTATAGAGTGCTGGGGAAGGCACAAGGAATTTGTGATTACAAGAGAGATCATCCAAGATTTTTTGGAAGTTCGTCCAACCTCACAACCAATTGCAGTGCAGTATGAGGATAGATTGGGATCTACCGTTGAGATGATAAGGACATTTGGTGGCACACCAAAGAAATCATCCATGAACACAATACTATTTTCACCAGAGATGAGAGCTTTGGCATACGTGATGATCCACAACTTATATCTGGTCACCAACCTCACCACTTTATCTACTCCAAGGACAAGATTTTTGTATGATCTCTTTACCCACAAAGAGATAGATATTTGTGGACATATCTTCCATGTGTTGAAGAAGAGTATTAAGAAGCAGAATTCAAGAACTGTAATGCCATTTCCCTCATTGATTATGGGATTAATTGCGAAGACAAAGCTCAAATTCCCGAGTGGCCTCACTGTGGTTCCGAGGGACTATCCCATTGGTGCACACACAGTCACTAGGAGCACAGCCCACATCAAAGGTTCCAAGACAGGTGTGCATATGATACCACAGGTTCGTGTTGTGGACGAGGGTGAAGATACGGAGGAGGAGACTGATAGATTCACTTCTGCCACAGAGCCATCAACTCAGCCATCATCCTCAGCACTAGCACGAGGACCAGATAGACTCAACCGTCTTCTTGACAGAGTAGAGCAGATGTACACTATGTTAGATTCCTATATGTGGCACACAACGGACCAGTTTGCTTATGTCCAGGGTCAAATCACAGCTTTATGATCTCAGATCGATGACTTATCTGTCAGCCATGGTTCAGACTCCGAGTCCGACTAGTTCTAGCCCTTTGGCCATTCCGGTCAAAAAGGGGGAGAAAAATTTTGAGGGGGAGCTTGCATAGGTGTTAGGGGGAGCATAGGTTTAGACTTAGAAACATTGGTTTATTAGTTATCGGTTTACATGTGTTTATATTTAGCTTCTACAACTACTGGTTTATGTTTATACTTTTACTGTTTTGTTTAAAACCTCAACACATTTTTTTTTTTTTTTTTGTTAATTTCAGTGTTTATTCAGTATATTGTGTTTGTGACTATCTCAATGCTTGTGTAGCATTCTCTGTGTACTTTTAGATATTGCTATAATGTCTTGAGTACTTCACACTTGTGCCCTGGTAGGATTGTTCCTAAATGCATAAATTTCGTGTATTTTGCATTGGTTGTGTGATTGGACATGCAAGTAATCATAAGTGATTGCTGCGTTGTACATGTTCGAATGAACATTTACTTATTATATGTTCATTGGAGTCATTCTTTAATGACTGCCCTTGTTTAATCAAGTGTTTGTTTGCATGATATCTATTGTTTACATACTTGATCGCACTATGCTTGCTCTTGTTCATGCCTTGTACTCAACTTATCATAAGCTTAATGAAAGTTTTGTTTGTGTGAAGTGTTTCAGGTTACAGGTATAAACTGCAAGTGCTTCACAGTTTCTAGATTAGGTGTGAGTGAGTTTTGCCATTGTTCACAAACTCACGTTTAAGTCTAGAGTCTGTTTTAGGGGTTTTGTCACGGAATAGCCAAAGGGGGAGATTGTAAAGTTGTGATTTACAAATATGTATTTTGTTGGCTTTTATTCCGTGCCAAATTTGATTGTAATTTTATTCAATCTTTTGTACCCTGTATCTGTTGTGGGAATTTATTGTAAGGGTTGTGTGATAGTGAGAGAAAGTGTGAAGACTCAAGCTATTGAAGCAAAGAAGGTTTTCGCGGGTATCTCGCGACTAAGCATCTCGCAAAAAGATGCATGTGCCTTGCGCATGACTGGAATGCGAAGAGTCTGTATAGATGGAGACAGCTGTGTCTCGCGAGTATCTCGCGGGTAAGGCCTTCCCACGAGACACCTGCGAGACATTTTGTTCTATTAGTCTGTACTGTCTGATACACACTTTCTGTACCCTCATTATATATACTCATATTACCCACAAATGTGAAGGAGAGCTTCTGAGAGAAAACCCTAGCAAAAACACTTGAGAGTTAGAAATTGTTATACCAACAATTCTCTACACATTTGTTTGTGGAATTTCCTCATCTCCTACCTCTCCATTTCCATACCATTGAGAGGTCAATAGCCCAAACACTTACCACACCATTTGAGAGTGTCAAGTGAGGTTTTGGTGCTACTGGAAAACATTGGAAGAAGCCAAGGATGGCAGATGCAACATGGAGCTTGTTGTGGGATCCGGAGAACTAGACAAGATACGGTTCCGAGAAGCCTTGTTGGAGTAGGAGCTTGGAGGGCTTAGGTACAGAGGGTAGATTAGGTTTGGAGGGTCTCTTACTTACCCATGTATCCCAACTGATTGTTTAGTGGATCAATTACCGCTTGGAGGGCGGCAGAGAGGTTTTTCGCCGAGTTCTTCGGTTTTCTCTTCGATAACACGTTTCGGTGTTATCTGTGTTTGCATCTCTCTTCCCTACTCTTGTTCATTTCATTTTACTGATGTGTTGCTTTAAATATGGATTAGAGTAGCTCTCTTGAATGTTTGCTTGCGCTTACACTATTCCACACTTAGTATTAAGTTAGTGTAAAAACAACCAAACCGTAATTTGTATTGGGGGTCTAAACGAGCTCTTGTGTTTTTACACATTTCGAGCTTTCACCGTCCTTTTAAATCTTTTTTTTTTTTCAGGTATTACAATCTCCCCCACTTATAAGAATTCAATCCTTTGAATTCATCACAAACTGAACCAATTATCATGCTTCCCCTGCGCTACTCTAAAGCCACATTTGTATTGATCTATATAATTTATCACTCATCACCATAGTTCAAAACTATTTCACAACATATGCGTAAACTTTTCCTTCCCAAGATTTGTAGAATAAAAATTTCCAAAGCAAATGGAGCCATGATGCTTCCGCTGCATAATACAATACCACTATAAAATCTCTTACTCAATTACCCATAGTTTATGAGCAACCATATTACAAAAAAAAAAAAAAAAAAGATTCTTTAAAGATATACATATCTCTAGTCTGAATAGCTCTCTAAGTTCCTTTCAATATGAACATAAGTTCCAAGGCCCATTCGTTTAGATTAACCACAATACCTAATTTTCCATCAATTATTAATTTCAACAAAATTTCAAGGCCTAAGTAGTCTCCAAAAATTACAACAAGGGAAATCCACAATTTTGAGATTCACCATAGACCATTGAATGCTAGCAACCGTTTAATTCTCTACCTTAAAATTAAGTAGTGCATCCAAAGTTCCAATCCTTCCTAAGTTCAAAACAATTTACAACATATGTGTATATCACTATATCTTTTCTACCTCAAGTTTTGTAAGATAGAAATTCCAAAGTCTCCATAAATAATCTATTGAGCATTGATATAAGGGTCTGTCATAGAACGTCTATCATAATCATAAATTATCTCCACAAATAAGTAACATTTATTCACCTTTAACCTCTAGATGATACTTGGGCTGGAACTCATTGAAGAGATGGGTTCCTTATAACTACATTGCCTATTATGAAAACAAGTCTCTAAGTATACATCGGCTAGAAGGGAATAGTCCATGAAATATCTCAAAACCCCCTTTGTGTGTGTGTGTGTGTGTGTGTGTGTGTGTGTGTGTGTGTGTTTTAACTAGCAAATAATATTGTCCTCGTAGCCTAGAACTTAGAGTACAATGCAACTTTATTTTAATAACCACTTGTTGATATAAAACAAAAGTACCACAATGAACTATAATTCAAATTGTAATAGTCTTTCAAAATAAACTCTCTTGCCATCCCAAAACCCTTAATATCCAATCAAAATTATGGTTCACTAGTCCAATTCAATACTACCACGATCTTGTGTTGTATCCAACTTATTTTTAATTGAGCCAATCCATTAACTCTTATTAGTTAAAATTCAAAAAATTACATTTCCAGCATCAAAACTTATTCCCCAGGATATTAAACAATCCTCCAAGTCCATAGAAAGAAAAATTAGGACCTCAAACTTCTAAGTAACAGAACATGTCTCAAAAACATTTAGGGACAACCTCACACATAAATTAGGCTATGGTAACCCATGTAGGTCAACACTAACAAGAACAATGATCCAAAAGAAGGTCGGTCCTTAACATTAGAATCCAAAGAAGTCCACCGATATATTGCTGAATTCTTTTATATAATAACATATAATTTAATGTGAACTACAATAACCACAAATTGATTTTCCGTCAATTTCTTAACTCCATATAAACTAAAATCAAGGAACCGTAGCTCTAACATCAAACCTTAACCCCCAAATAGAGTTCTGCAATTTCCAATTCCCTAAAAGCACTCCAAATTTTGAATAGGGCATATAGTAAACTATCATTCAATAATTAAACCTATGAGAATCTCCTATAGATCAAACTAACTTTAGGTAGGTCAACTATATTAGGCAAAACTATCAAATGAGTTTCCAAAAGATCAGTCACAAAACAGCAGGAAGATTTCCTTTGCTTGTTCTTTTCTCACTCTCTTTTCCTTTTAATAAGAAGAGGAAGTTTTAATAACCAATCTGATCAATTACAAAATTTTCAAGAATAAAATATACCCACTTAATACTAGTATGAGATCATAGAAGTATATCAATTGAAATCCTACTTTTCGTTTTATAAGTCACGTACGCATAAACCCAAGAGACAAAAATATAAAATCCCAACGAATCTGACCTATCAAATTCATCACATGATGGAACCTCACCTACATTTCTCCTCAAATCATCAAAAGAACACTATCTTATAAAGTAAGATAGACACGTGACAACCACCACACGCTTATAAAGTAAGCACCCTACAAGTGTACAAGGCTTTCTTAGCAACTAAAATTTATCCTCAAAAATTAAAATCAATAAATCCAAAATACCTCAACAATTTCTTAATGAATAGATTTCCAATAATTTAATAGGAACAAAATCCAAACCTCATGTACAAAATGCCAATTGGCAAATAAATAAATAAAACTATTAGAAGACCATCCAATCCCAAAACCACTAAGCTTCTTTCTCGCTCACAACACAACATCAAAACTCCCAAAACTTGTTATTCTTCATAATCTGAAATTGGAGGGGAAAAAGGGGGTGGGGGGGTGAGCTGACAACTCAATAAGTAACCAAAATCCTAATAAGTTCTATCAAGCAATAGATTTGTAAAGTAATAAGATGTAATATGAGCTTTCAAAAGTTATAATATGCTATGGGTTTTCAAAAATAACTAAAGAAGTTTCATAGTCTTAAAATAATAAGTTGCAAATAGATCACATACTTTAATCTTACAAATATATCATAGATGGTTTAGAAAGTAGTCAGTTTTTTTTCATATACCAAAAGTTGTAACTTACAATAGGTTCTAAAAATACATAAGCAGTTTTAATGACTCAAAATAGTTCAAATACTCAAACATTTTCAAAATCACATATGTAGTTTTAAGGACTCGAAAAAAAGTTCAAATGTTCAAACGCAATTCATATTCTTAACAATCTTATGACTATGGTCACGCTATATCCCTGTGACTGGGCATCAGAGTACCAATGAATAATCCCCATTGACTGGGTATCAGAGTACCAATGAATAACCCCCATTGGTTTGGGTATCAGAATACCAATGAATAACCCCTCATTGGCTGGGTATCAAAGTACCAATAAATAACCCCCATTGGTTTGGGTATCAGAGTACCAATGAATAACACCCATTGGCTGGATATTAGAGTACCAATGAATAACCCTTATTTGCTGGTTATCAGAGTAAATTCATAGTCAGATTATCCATAATCATATATAAGAAATCATAGTTTCTACCAAAAATATATCTTATTCAAATACATATATAATATATATATATATATATATATATAATCATATATTCAATATTCAAATCTATTTGTTATATTTCTATATTCTTTACTTTAAATCAATATAGCTAAAAAAAAAACAATTAAATAAAATAATTCTTATATTCAATGCTCGTATGTATTTGTGAAAATTCCTTATTCTTTACTTTGAATCAGAATAGCTAAAAACAATTAAATAAGATATATTATATATTCAGTAATTAGATATATTTGTGATAATTATTTACTTGAAATCAGTAGTACAATAGAAATAAAATTGTAACGTCTGTAACAATTTTCAGTAGTTAAAATACGCACAATAAAACCAATTAGGATAAGGTTACTTACCTCCAAAAGCTATTCCAAAAGAAACTTTTCCCTAACACCTCCTCTAAATCCTTAGATATCACATCAACTGTGCCGTCAAACATTCTCTACTTGAGTAATTTGGGTAGTCACCTCTCTCAAAACTTAATAAGCTTATATATGCTAGGGTTTCAACCTTATTTTCTAAAAACTCCCTTATAAGTATAAATTATAAAATTGGTCCCACAAAGAAAATTACTTAAATACCCCTCCTTTTAAATCTTTTTTTTTTCCAGGTATTACACAATATTTAACCAAAAGACTCCTATATGTATCATTATTCTCTCTATCAATATTTAGGCACATATTGTTCTTTCTTCCTAAAATAGGCTCTCTTCTATACCATCTGTCCCCTTATTCCCTCTATTTCGAATATTTTTATTTCTTCCTAAAAATTGGTTGTGCTCTCTTCTTGTCATATGTCCCATTATTCTCTATCAATATTGCCTCTCCTTTTTTTGCAAATTTGGGCATTTGTAATGAATTTCACTACACATATATAGCCTATAAATAATTTGGGATAAATTGTAAATTACACCCCTAAAGTTTGGGAGTAATTGGATTTTACACCTTAAAGTTTTAAAATTTGGATTTTACCCCTTGAAGTTTGGTGATGTTTGGATTTTACACCCTGACGTTTTAGAATTTAGATTTTACCCCTATATTTTAGAAGTGTTTGGATTTTATTTCCTAAAGTTTTGGGGTGTTTGGAGTTTACATTTTAAAGTTTCAGAATTTGGGAGTGTAAAATCCAAACAACCCTAAACTTTAGGGGGTAAAATCCAAGTTTTGAAATGTCAGGGTGTAAAATCTAAACACCCCAAGTTTTAAGGGATAAAATCCAAATTCTAAAACTTTAGGGTGTAAAATCTAATCACCCCCAAACTTTAGGGGTGTAATTTGCAATTTACCCAATAATTTGAGTAATATTTAGCTAAAAGACTCATAGAAGTTTCTATTCTCTCTATTTCGCATAATGTTATTTCTTCCTAAAATTTGGTTGCTCTCTTCTGTCCTTTGTCTCATCTGTCCTTTTATTTTTCTTTATCAATATTCTCTCTCCTCTTTCTTGCAAATTCGTGTCTTGGTACCGAATTTTACTACACATGTATAGCCTATATGATTTGAACAATATTTAGCCAAAAGACTTATATAAATTTGTCATAAATTCAGAAAGTGTCATTTTTCTGAGCAATTCAGTAGCCTTAGTATCAAATTTCACTAAATATATATAGCCTATAAACTCTGATTTGAGCAATATTTAACCAAAAAGAATTCTAGAAGTTTGTCATAAATGTCAAAAGGTAAACCACAAATTTTGCATATTGTCATTTCTTCTTAGAAAAGAGCCCATTTTCTTTTTTTTCTTTTTTCTTTTTTTTTTTTTTTGAGAAAAAAAGAGCCCATTTTCAAGAAGAAATAACAGAACAAATTCCTAAGCTGTAACCGAAAGATTTTGACATCAAATAATTAGGACGATAAAATTTTTGGGCCAGGTTTGTCTCACAAAGTTTTCTGCCTAAATTACTTAGCTGGCAAATATCAATTTCAATCCTCTCTCCACAACTTCCTTTCTTCCTTGGTTAAAGCTAAATGTTTAACTAAAAAAGAAAAAAAAAAACCCGGTTTAACTGGTAAACCTCGTCTAAATTATACAAGTGGGAGGATTTTCATGTTGTTTGCTTGACCGACTGCTGCAGAGATGATATTAATTTAACACACCAGCTGACCTGACCAGCTCGCGTGTTCCATATGCTACTCAAGACTTTTCTCGCCCTGATACATTGATTTCTGATTTAGCATTTTAAGCAAATAAGCCAAACACGACTACTATACTACTACATATATGGATTACTTGTGACCTGAGCCAATGCAATAAAAATTGTGCTCTATCTCTCTCTCTCTCTCCTTTTCTTTTAGCTCCCTTGTTCCATACTCGCTATTGGACACTCCCTATCACTGCTAGTAGTATTAAATAAGCATATACAACACTGCTGCTAGTATTAAACCAAAGCCAATCAAGCAAAACCAAGCCAAGCTTAAACTAATTGAATTTTTAACAAGCCCGACTTCAGACATATATGATAAGCTCCGAGCCAAGTTCTGAAACTCTTATTACTTTTTGTCACGCATAGTTTGATCATGCAACAGTCGGTTTGGCTTGACTCAAAGCATTTCACGGTCCCACTTTCGCAATTTACACAACCAAAAGAATAAGTAACAATCACATTCGTAAAATGTAGGCAGAATCTACGGCCAAAAGTAATAATATCATATAATAAGCACACTGATTGTTCCACGATCCACAACAATAGTTAAAACAACTTTATTTTTATATCCGCCACATTCTAATTTGAAGACAAGAACGAGAGCCTAGTGAGAAGAAAGGGCATAGAGACAAAAGATAGCCATGTGTCTTAATTAATATTCAAAGAGCGTTGATGATTTCCTCTGCACTGGAGACAGTAAATTCACCCCCAGATTCAATATTTGCAACCTTCACTTTGAGATCATCGAGCAAGAGAGCAAACCTCCTTGAACGAGTGCCAAGTCCTTTGTCTCCAAGGTCAAGCTCAAGACCAAGAGCATGTGTGTATTTTGCTAAGCCATCGGCAAGAAACTTGACATGCTTGTTCTCAGGGTAAGATTTGGCCCATGCCTTCATCACAAAGGGGTCGTTAACTGCAAATGTGTGTCAAAACTTGAATTAAATATCTTATAAATCATCCAGTGCTATATATCCTAACACGCTTGAAATCATTGTTATTTGCTTAGCCTATTGAGAAAAAAAGAATAAGACAGATGCAAATGCTCGATTCATCTCAATCTCCCGGAATTAAAATTGGTTTTGTGGTCTCATATTTAAGTAACAAATAGACAATTAAGGTTTTTGATAGTTCAACTATAGCTTGCTGTTGAGGCAGACATAAAAGATGGATTTGCCGATTTGGCTGACAGAACTTCAAGATCAAACATAGAATAGGTATACAAGGTCAACTTTTCATTCCAAGTGATATCATGAGAATTTAACAATGTATGAGGACAAAATGATTCTTCAGATTAGATTCAACAACTCAAGCATATTAACTAGTGTCTAAAAAGGAATTAACTCACAATAAATTGCTTGCACAGAAGATTTAATATAATCTTAAATATATATAGTAGCTCCCAAAGCTAGGTAACAAGGAAAACTATTAACATGGGCAGTCCTTGCTTGTATAAACTAAAAACAAGATATGGCTGTGCTCAAAACAGAATCAAATTGTCACACACATACGGTATGTCCAAGGTTGATGCTGATATACTGTAGTGAACTCGTTACATAGTGTTAAAGCATGCCCAAAAACTTAACTAGGGGGTGAAGAGGCTTAACTAATAGTCTAATACATAAGCCCATAACCAAGTCAATGCCCAACAGAGGTGGGATTTCTTTCTCCAACAAATGGTAGGCATTTACTTGATTAATGCATTCTATTGAACTTAGAGGATCTATACTACTTTAGATACATGAAGATACACACGTTCAGTTACATCCGAGGAAAATCCATATACAAAAATTTTAAAACAAACATAAGATAAAATTACAAACAAACTTTGCATCTAATAGACTAATAAGATTTGAAAGGAAGAACATACTTGACTTAGTCTAGAATGATTCTCTCAAGTCTCAACCAATGTCAAAATATGGTAACAAAAATGGAGTCATTCCTTTATTATCAGCATAAAATTGAAGCCAGCAAATTAGTGTGCCACCACTACATGGCTACACTTGAGACTTGCTCTTATAGGCATTCACTATGAGAGAAATCTCATTCATTGTTTGTTATTACTACTTTTAGAACCATGCTACCCCAGAAATCCTGGCACTACTAGGTGCAGTTGAGACTTGCTCTTACAAGGTCATGTAAACATGCACCACATCAACCTCAAGATTGGACCACACCAATACATAGTAACAAAAACGAACGTTCTGACAATACTAAACTAGACAAAGGCAAAGCACAACGAATTAAGGACAAAGACGGATTTTCTCCAAATCAAATTGGAGTAATCTCAAGCTTATTATAGTTCTAATAATGAATAATGATCATCCACATGTAAGTTTGGAAGTTTATAAAAGAATGGAAAGAAATTAAAAATATATATATATATATATATATGTATATATAATATCTTTCTTTGTTTGAATATTTGAAACGAAAGGAATGGGATTTGTTTTTGAGTGTCAAAGAGAAAGTAGTAATTGGAAATGAATGATTTTATATAGCAATACTGTTGAGATCTTTTTTTAATAAAAATAAAAGATATAGACATTTAAGCACACACGAAAAATAGGGGAATTAGACCAAATTCCATTCCTACAAAATTGAACTTAAAATGGAATTCATTTCCATGCCTAAATATAGAAAGAAAAGAATTATTTCCCTTCCTTAATTGCTAGCAAGCATAGCTGAGGAGGAGTTTAAAAAAGAAGAAGAAGAAAAAGCAAAAAGTCAGTTGAGAAATACCGCTAACCAAGAGAATATCGTCAACGCCCTTTGATTTCAGCTCCTCCGCTCTCTCAATGAATCCAGGTACATGCTTCAAGCTGTGCCCCACACACAAAATAATCAATCAACTTAAATCAGATTGTCCACAATTCACATAATAACTGACATTGACAACCCATGATCGTCCGATTAAGCTGTATTTTATTTTTAGCAATTATCGACAAGGTAATCAGTGGACCCCACATGCCAATGCTTGTTAAAGGTGCCAAACAAGAGTAGGTGATTTTTGGGATATTTTGAGTTATAGATTTTTTTCGATCCAAAACCAAAAAAAAACAAAGACAACCTGGGAAACTTCGCTTGAATTCCGAGTCCACTTTTTTTTTTCTTTTTCTTAAAAATAAAAAAATAAATTAAATTAAATCGAAAACCCAGACTTGTTTCTGTCAGATGATCTGAATCGCGGTGAAGAGGGAAGGGGGGGTTACCTGCAAGTGGGGGTGAAGGCACCGGGAACGCCGAAAAGGATGACCTTTTTACCGGCAGCGAGGGAGTGTACGGACACAGATTGGAGGTCGTCTTTGTCGTCGAAGTAGGAGAGAGTACCATCTGGGATCACGTTGCCAACTGCAATCGGGGCCATTTCTCTCGACGGTGCTGACTTTTAAATAATAACAATAATAGATCTGTTTCTGTTTCTGCTTCTGCTTCGGTGCTTGTGTTTGTGACTCTCCATAATATTATATAGAAACCCATAAGCACTAAAATTAAAGAGGCGTTGCTTTTTTTTTTTTCTTATTATTATTATTATTTTTTTTAATTATTATTAGCTGGATTTGACCAAATTTTGGGGTCCGGCGACCCACACATTTGAGCGTTTGCGTGCGTGTCACCCCACTGTCATCTCAAGTGGGGCAGGATTTTGTACGGACGGTTTTATTTGTTCCGTTGAGAGGATTTTTATTAGAAGTGCTAAAAATTTTAAATGTTATTTTTTGGCATTTTTAGCACCTCAAATGATAAAAATACACTTCTATCAAATATGTTAAATCTGTTTCTCAAAAAAAAAAAAAAAAATGTTAAATCTTAAAAAATTTAGCACCAAGCTATAGTGAGCTGCTATAACTAGATTGTAAATAAATAAAATAAAAAAATTAAAATTATTCACCAACGAATCTATTTCTCATTTCTGTCTCTCTTTCCTATTTCACTTCTCTCTTCCCTCTTCTCTTTTCTCTCTTTCGAACCACATGGTTCGATGGTCAAGGTCATGGGTTTGATGACTATGGGTTTTGATTTTGGGTTGTGGGTCATGGTCTGATGGTCCAATGGTCATGGGTGGTGGCGCCGATGATCCGATGGTCGGTGATTGTGATCCGATGGGCATGGGTCGTGGGTCCAACGGTCCAATGGTCGTGGTTTTGGTTCGGCATGGGTTTTGGTTCACCAATCTACTAGGTTCTTGTGGGTTTTGGTCACCGATCTACTAGGTTTTGGTTCTGCGTGATGGGTTTGCTTTTGTGGAGGTTTACTGTGGTGGGTTTGATGTTGTGGGTTGAATCTGGGTTGGAGGGTTGCCGTGGTGGGTTTGTGTGTGTGTGTGTGTGTTTTTTTCTTGGTGGTTTGATTGGCAATGGTGGATTAGGATGTGGGTTTACTCTGTGTGTGTTTTTTGCTTGGTGGGTTTGTTGTGTGTGTTTTTTACTTAGTGGGTGGATGTGGTGGTTGTGGGGTGGATGTGGATGTGGATGTGGACGTGGAGGTTTCTTTTTCTTTTCTTTTTTCTTTTTTTGTTAGTTGTGGCATGGGTGATAGGTTTGTGGTGGTTGTGGTATGGGTGGTGGGTTTTTGGTGGGTGGTTAGGTGGTGGGTTTTGTGGTGACTGTTGGTAGCGTGGTGGCTGGCAGTGTTGAGAATAGTTAGGTTGAGAAAGAGAGAGACAGAGGAGAGAGAGACAGGGAGAGAAAGGAAGAATATTTGTCAAATTACCGATATTTGACTTGAGCTCGTGAGAAAGCCAAAAAGCTTGAGCTTAAGTTTGGCTTGATAAATTAGTCAAGCTAAGTTTAAGTTTAATATCAAGCTTAAATTCGAGCTCAAGTTAAGCTTTTGAACTTGAGATCTAAGAAAATTAGATTATCAAATGCTTAAAAATCTCTAAAATTAAGAAAAAAAAAATAGTATAATCATTTTATCATGCGTCTAGTCCTACTTATGACTAGCGATTATTCTGTAAGGTTGAATTTATTCAACCATCTAATTGGCTTTATTCCGTACCAAATTTGCTTGTAATTCAGCATTTAGTAACCCTGTATTTAGGTGATTTTGATGTAAGGGTAGTGAGTGAGATAGAGTGAAGATTGCTCAAGAGTGTGCAAGAAAACAGAGACTTGCGGCTGGACCTCGCGGGTGACTCGCGGCTTCAAGCCGCCAGACGCAGCACACATGCCAAGCATGCTGGAAGGTGAACAGTCATGCAAGCTGGAGCACTACAGGACAAAACAGGACAACTGGCCATACGGTTATCTCGCGACTGGATCTCGCGACTTAGTCAAGCCGCGAGGTCAAGCCGCGAACCACCCCTGTTTTGTAAAACCTGACGTTTCACATTCCTCTCTCATTCTAGTATAAATACCCCTTTTACCCACGATTGTAAGAGAGCTTCCAGAGAGAATTTTGAGAGGGAAACCCTAAAGAAAAACAAGATTGATTCACCCATAATCTATACATTAGAGTCTCTTCAAATTCCTCAACTCTCTTCCTCTCCATTGTCAAATCCTTGAGAGGCATTATACCAAACCTGATTCTCACCATTATCATTACTGTGAGAGAGCAATTTGGATTTCTGGGAAGCAGTTAGGAAGGAACCAATCTTCATTGGTTGATGCTACGGTCTAGTAGCGGAATCCGGGAAGCTAGAAAAGAAAAAAGTTTGGCGCAACCTCGTTGGAGTAAGAAGCTTGGAGGGCTTAGGTGCACTGGGTAGATTAGGCTTGGAGGGGCTATTACTCTTTGTCCATGCTTAGCTTATGGAAGCTTTTGTTTCTGTTTTGAGCTATTTTAAATTGTTGGTTTTGTTCTTCATCATGTGCTTAGCTAGGGTTTGCTATTTGTTGGTTTATCATCTTGTCTGATCTGCTGTTGATCTGTTGTTTCAAAATGATCCTGTGTTGAATGTGGGTTCTTTTTCAGCTGATTGTGTGGTTTTATTTTGACCCTCTCTACTGTGTAGTTCAATTTGGGCCATTTGTGTCCCTCATTGCTATTTTCTGGTCATTTTCATCCAGCTATTAGGGTTTCTTCATTATCCCTAAATTTCCACTAACCCACTGCTAATAAAGTCTGTTGGATTGTGTTCCGTCATTTCCTTTATTCATAATACAGACTAGACATGTCACCATTCAAGAAAGCAGCTGTGAAAGGAGGTAGTTCCAAAGGGAAGGAACTCGTCATTGATGTTGATGATTACCCACCTCAAACAAAAGAAACTCGCTCTTCATCAAAGAGATTCGATCCCAACAAGTTCAGATCCTATGCAGCCTATCAGTCTCATGAGAATTATTTTAAAAATGCTACACCACTACTAGAAAGAACTGTGGATCAGTCCACACTTCATGACACTGACATTCCGAAATGGTTTGCTCACAAGGACTGGAATTACCTTCTCTCTGATTTGGAAGACGCGTATGAAGATTTGGTAAAAAAAAATTTATGCCAACGCAATTGTGAAAGAAAATGAACTTAAGTGCTGGGTTCGGAAAAAGAGCTTCTCTGTCTCTCCTACATATCTGGCAGAAATCCTTCACATCAACAGACCAATATTCTGACATTCACCGGTTTATGATGATCTTTGTCCTGATGAGGAGCTTTTCAAAGAAAGTCCTGGTCAAGACTTGGAGTTCTCACCCAATGAAAAATCCATCAGTGTTTCCTCTCTTCCTCCAAAACTGAGAGTGCTTACAATTGTGATGTTTCACAATTTGTACCCTTTATCAAGCACTGGGTATATGAACCTCGGACGTGCTTTGTTTCTTCATGATCTAATATCTGATGTGGAAATAGACATCTGTGCTCATATCTTTCATGTTCTGTGCAAAACTGTTCTTCGAACTGAGTCTCGGACATGCATTCCTTTCTGCCGTCTCATTTCACAGATCCTGAAGCTCAAGGGAATTTATCCAACGGCAGATGAATCTCCTCACTCAAAACCAAGTCCAATCAACATGCGTACATTCAATGCAAGCATTGGACATAGTCGAAAGAGAGCCAAACCAGAAACTTCTGCGTCTCACAGTGGCTCTCATTTCAGCACTCTCTCCCTTGATGAGAAACTTGGTCGCATTGTGTCCTCTGTCCACGAGTTGAATACAAAGATGTCTGGACTCACAGCTTCTCTACAACATCACAGCACTCGATGGGATATGAAGTTTACCTCTCTTCAAACTCAATTGGATCAAATTCAGAGAAAGCTGGAAGAGGATGAATAGCCTATTCCATGACAAAAAGGGGGAGTGATAGGCATGATTAGAGGGGGAGGATATTACCTAAGGGGGAGTGTCTTTACATTCTTCTTCAGTTTAAGTTGTTATATTGTGTTTTGTAAACTGTTATATGGTGGTTTGTACCCATGTGCTTTTGTAAGCTTTTAGGGTTAATGTTTTATGCATGTTTGTAGGCTTTATGGTATATACTTTGCTTGATGCAGCCTTTATGCTATGTTGAAATCAGTACTTCAATTTAAATGTCTTGCATTTCGATTTATGTACTGTCACTCTTGTGCCCTTGTAGGATTGTTCCTAGATGCATATACCTTGTATTATGCATTGGTTAAGTGTTGAGCATACAAGTATCTTGCCTTGTGCTTGTTAACTTGTATGTCCTTGTGTTCATTCCAAGTGTGAATAAGCACTGTGATCACTACCTTGTGGTGTTCACTTGGTTGATCAAGCCATGGTTTGTTTCTTAACTCCATCTTTGCTTGATCACATATTGCCTGTTTCATATGCATTTTATGATATTCTGCTTACAATGATCATGGTGTATTGTTGTGTTTCAGGAGTATTATGTTCATATGATTCAAGTGCTTCACAGCTTCTAGAGTTAGGTGTGAGTAGTTTTGTGTTTATGATAGTTTCTGCTTACAATGATCATGGTGTATTGTTGTGTTTCAGGAGTATTATGTTCATATGATTCAAGTGCTTCACAGCTTCTAGAGTTAGGTGTGAGTGAGTTTTGTTCAACTGTTCCCAACTCACATGTTAAGTATAGAGTCTGTTTTAGGGTTTTGTCACGGAATAGCCAAAGGGGGAGATTGTAAGGTTAAATTTATTCAATCATCTAATTGGCTTTATTCCGTGCCAAATTTGCTTGTAATTCAGCATTTAGTAACCCTGTATTTAGGTGGGTTTGATGTAAGGGTAGTAAGTGAGATAGAGTGAAGATTGCTCAAGAGTGTGCAAGAAAACAGAGACTCGCGGCTGGACCTCGCGGGTGACTCGCGGCTGCAAGCCGCCAGACGCAGCACACGTGCCAAGCATGCTGGAAGGTGAACAGTCATGCAAGTTGGAGCACTACAGGACAAAACAGGACAACTGGCCATACGGTTATCTCGCGACTGGATCTCGCGACTTAGTCAACCCACGAGGTCAAGCCGCGAGCCACCCCTGTTTTGTAAAACCTGACGTTTCACATTCCTCTCTCACTCCAGTATAAATACCCCTTTTACCCACGATTGTAAGAGAGTTTCCAGAGAGAATTTTGAGAGAGAAACCCTAAAGAAAAACAAGATTGATTCACCCACAATCTATACATTAGAGTCTCTTCAAATTCCTCAACTCTCTTCCTCTCCATTGTCAAATTCTTGAGAGGCATTATACCAAACCTGATTCTCACCATTATCATTACTGTGAGAGAGCAGTTTGGATTTCTGGGAAGCAGTTAGGAAGGAACCAATCTTCATTGGTTGATGCTACGGTCTAGTAGCGGAATCCGGGAAACTAGAAAAGAAAAAGGTTCGACGCAACCTCGTTGGAGCAAGAAGCTGGAGGGCTTAGGTGCACTGGATAGATTAGGCTTGGAGGGTCTATTGCTGTCCATGTATCCTAACTGTATTTTCTAGTGGATTGTTTACCGCTTGGAGGGCGGCGGAGAGGTTTTACGTCGAGGGCTTCGGTTTCCTCTTCGATAACACATCGCGTGTTGTCTTTGTGTTTGCATCTTCCTTCCTCTCTATCTTTGCCTTTTTATTATCTGTTGTGGATTGTGTTTTGTTTTGGCTTAGATAGTTTTTACCAATTCCATATTATAGCGTATGTTAAGTTTCCGCACACTAGTTGTTTGACATATTGCTTGAATTGGTTAAGTTGTATTTTGGGGGTCTAAACGTTCAAGGGTGTTTATACACGTTTTTGAACTTTCATATTCCAATTAAAAATTTACATAATTAAATCTATTCATTCATCATCTCTTATCTATAGTGTCAGTATTTGTGTAAGATACAATTTTTACATTCACGTTAGATGGTAAAGAACTAAAAAATATTTGTTTGTAACTATTTTGAATGGGAAAATACTAACATGTTTTATAATTTTACAAAAGATGGTTGATGGGGAAGGAATCATACGTGGCTCACTTAATTAATTAATTAATTTTTAAATGTAACTAATGTCTAAAGCTGTTCTTGGTCAGTTTAGAGGGAATGAAAAAAAATTAAGGTAATGGGTAGTGGTCCTATGTTGGTCATGTCACTATTAAGATATGTATAATGAGTATATTTTTCTAACAAATATAAACTTATAATTGAATCTATGCTTGAATTATTTTGTATCAAGTCTTATAACTCACTAGCTTGTTAGTGAACAAATTTTTTCGCTTGGGCTCAACTTGTTTATCAAACAAGCCTAAAACTAAGGCTCAAGCTTGGTTTATTTATAAACAAACAAACATAAAAGAGTTTTTTATTGACCTGAACCTAAGTTGTTCATGATCGACTTAGTTCATTTACAGCCCAACTCCGGAATCATTTTTGATTGATATATATATATATATATATATACACTTTTAGTGATTATTATATACTATAAATAAATTAGGCTTGATCCAAAATCATAATTAATAAAATATCTATGCTACCTTTATTATTTAATATTTATTCCATTTCTTTTAAATAAAAAAAAGAAGCAAAGATTTACAAAGTATATTGATATTGGTCAATGGATTATTGGGATATTTTATAGATGAATAGAAAATAATCTAGTAAAAAACTATGACACAATTTTTAGAGGGAAATTGTGCATTTTTGTAGTTTAAGGAGGTAAGGGAAAAATAAAATATAGTTTAGGGTGGAAAGTGAAATTTCTTCAAGTATTTATTAATTAAATATGTATTACATATAAATATTTTTTAGGCTAAAATGCAAAACCGACCCTTTAAATTTCTCCAAAATTCATTTTAGTCTTCTAACTTGCTTTTATTCATTTTAATCCTCTAAATTTTAAATTTATTCAATTAAGACATCTCCATCGACATTTGTTAATTTGTTTTAAACAAAAATTACGAAAAATATTTTTCAATCATTAATTAGATTTTTTAATTTAAAAAAATTTGAAGAAAAAAATTAAATAATTGGACAATTAACCATAAAATATAACAAAAATTAATGGAAAATGCCTTAATTGAATAAATTTGAAACTTAAAGGATTGAACTGAACGAAAGCAAAGTTAGAAAACTGAAATGAATTTTGGTGAAACATAAAGGATGAGTTTTACATTTCAGCCTATTTTTATTATAAATGATTAGGATTCCACCATCCTTATTAGCACCTCTATCCAATAGGCTAAATCGCATGTAACCTAGAAGAAATTTTCCTATGTATTGCAAAAAATAGCCATTAATAATCCATAAAAAGAAAATACCCAAACTATATGTGAACACTACCCAAAAAATTATTGTGTCTATTTAGGGGAGGATTATGATACCCACTAGTAGGTAATCTGCCATACCAGGTTACTTTTTTTTTTTTCACATTTGATAGTTTCATTCTTACATTGTGTAATTCCAACATCATATGTGACAGTTACTTTCTCACATTTGGTGGTTCCCTTACTTTTTTCATACATTTGATGGTTCCATCCTCACATTGTGCAATTCCAACATCACATTGTGCAGTTCCAACATCACATGTGACAGTTCTTTTCTCACATTTGGTGGTTCCCTTACTTTTTTCTCACATTTAATGGTTTCATCCTCACGTTGTGCAGTTCCAACATCACATGTGATAGTTCTTTTGTCACATTTGGTGGTTTCATTTTTTTTTCCTCACATTTGACGGTTCCATCGTCATATTGTGCTGTTCCAACATCACATGTGCTGTTCCAATATCATATGTGACAGTTCTTTTGTCACATTTAGTGGTTTCATTACTTTTTTTCCATTAGTAGGTAACCTGCTATACCAGGTTATTTTTTTTTTTTTTTTTTTTTTTTTTTTTTCACATTTGACAGTTTCATCCTCAAATTGTGCAATTTCAACATTATATGTGATAGTTCTTTTGTTACATTTGGTGGTTCCCTTACTTTTTTTCTCACATTTGATGTTTCTATCCTCACATTGTGCAGTTTCAACATCACATTTAACAATTCTTTTGTCACATTCAATAGTTCCCTTATTTTTTTCCTTACATTTGACGGTTCCATTATCACATTGTACAGTTTTAATATCACATTTGACGGTTCTTTTGTCACATATAGTGGTTCCTTTATTTTTTTTCTCAGATTTGATGGTTCTATTATCATATTAAGTAGTACCAACGTCACATCTGCTCTATTTTTGTCACATGTGATAGTTTTTGTTGTCAAATGTGACAGTTCTTTTGTCACATTGGGTATTTCCCTTATTTTTTTTCTTACATTTGACAGTTTCATTCTCACATTGTGTAGTTCCAACACTACATGTAACAGTTCTTTTGTCACATTTGATGGTTCCCTTATTTGTTTCTCACATTTGACAGTTTCATCCTCACATTGTGTAGTTCCAACATTACATGTGATAGTTCTTTTCTCACATTTGATGGTTCCCTTACTTTTTTCTCACATTTAACGCTTCCATCCTCACATTGTGCAATTCCAACATCACATTTGACAGTTCTTTTGTCACATTCAGTGGTTCCCTTATTTTTTTTCTTTGAGGTTTCATCGTCACATTGTGCAGTTCCAATATCACATTTGATAATTCTTTTGTTACATTTAGTAGGTCCTTTATTTATTTCTGAAATTTGATGGTTCCATTATTGCATTGTGTAGTTCCAATATCAAATTTGACAACTCTTCTGTCTTATATAATGGTTCCTTTATTTTTTCTCAAATTTGTTGGTTTCATTGTCACATTAAGTAGTACCAATATCGCATCTAACTCTATTTTTGTCACATTTAGTGGTAGCCTATTTTTTATTCTCAAATTTGACAGTTCTATTATTACATTGGATAGTACCAACATCACTTCTGACCATATTTTTGTAAAATTCGGTGGTACCCTATTTTTTTTCTTACAATTGACAGTTCAATCATCACAGTAGGCAATACTAATATCACATTTGACCATAATTTTACATTTGGACCCACCACTAAAGCTACTTTTTTACTTACTAATAACCGGTCATCACAATAGTAATTTTTTAAAAGTTATTAAAAATTCTTGATCTAAAATCTAAAAAAAAATCAGCTGGATTTATCTTGGTTTCTTCCACACTTAATTGGTATACCAATTAACTTCTTATGTAGATCCTTTAATAGCTTCCATCACATTCAGGGCCATACCTCCCTGTAAAATAACATAGCTGAGGTCATTTTCTTGATGTTTATAGTTTTATTATTTATATATACTATAAAACCGAAGATGTATAACCTTATGTGCTCTCTAATTGTTCTTATGCAACATCTGCAACTTAATCATAATTGTGTGTTTATTATGGTGTCTAAGGTTGGAAATAGGGTGACTATACAATTAGCTAGTTATGCAAAAAATCCAATCCAAAGATTGTTGACAATTTTAAAATTTTCAATAAACACTTGAATTGAAACTACAGATCTAGTATGAGATAGTCATCAATCAAGGCTACTACACCAGGTTTTATGTTTTTAGGCATTTTCATTAGATCCACGTGTGTGGAAGTGTCCCAAATAACTGTGTCCGACACGGGTATAACCATCCCAACTAAAGTGTCTATGCAATTTTGTTTCATAAAATTATTATTACATTAAACCTGTGTCAGACATGGGTATAACCACCCCAAAACCACCACTAAATGAGCACAAACCATTAAACCACCCCAAAAAACAAGATCTAGAAAGAGAAAAAAGTCTGCTACCACCATCACAACATTTGGTGGTTTCTTTATTTTTTTTCTCACTTTTGATGGTTCCATTGTCACATTGGGCAATACTAACATCTTATTTGACCGTACTTTTCTCATATTTGGTGGTACTTAAATTTTTACTCACATTCAACAGTTCCATCATCACATTGGGTAGTACCAACATCATATGTGACTGTACTTTTGTCACATTTGATAGTTCCTTTTTTTTCTCTCACATTTGATGGTTTCATTATCGCATTAAGTAGTAACATCACATATGATAGTACTTTTGCCACAAATGACCGAAATGACTAGAAACCTTAAAATTGATTGAAATACCCTCAAAACTTATAAATGGCCCAAATACCCCTGAAACCCACTAAAATTACCGAAATACTCTTAGAACCTAAAAGATGATCAAAATACCCTTAGAACCTAAAAAATGATCGAAGTACCTACTGAAACCTAAAAATGACCGAAATACCCTTAAAACCTAAAAAATGACTATAATGCCATTAAAACCTATAGAATGACCGAAATACCAATAGAAAATAAAAAATGACAAAAAAAAAAAAAAACCCTTAGAATAAAATGATCGCAATACCCTTGAAACCTAAAAAATTACCGAAAACCCCTAAAACCTAAAAAATGACCAGATTACCTTTAGAACCTAAAAAATGACTAAAATATTTGAAATTTATTTGGATGACAGCATTTAGATTTGGATTATTTTGAACCAATGGATTTAAAATGCCCTGATTTGAAATCTATTAATTTTAAAATTCCTTGTTTGGGTCTTCTTATACAACGAAGGATTTGAATCTCCATTGTTTGGATACCTAAAATTGAATTTGAATTTAAGATCATAAAATATTTTTTCCAATTATGTTTTTTCTTAAACCTTCTACATTTTAATTTAAGTAACATTTTTAATAGATACATGAGGTAATGAAAAAGCCATTGATAACTTAATTGACAAGATAATGAGTAAAAATCTGTCTTCATAGCCAACTAATAATTTTTTATTAGTAACAACTTGGACTTGCAAAATATGAATTTATTATATTACTAAAAATAATTTTTATTGTTCCATTATAATCATTATCAATGGAGAGGACAATCATAATCAATCTAGATATTATGGACAATCATACACATTCAAGCAAAAGATTATATTACATGAGAAGTCATTTTTTTCTAGGTACAAGACTACACAACATTGTGAAGCCATGAATGCCTTCTTGAATATATTTTTGGATAGGCAAACTAGGCTTTATGAGTTGTTCCAACAAGTTAATAGAGCACTTACACGTATTTAACATAATGAGGTGGGGGTAGATTTTACTTATAAATATATTAAATCTATTATGATTACTAGGTTAGTTAAAATCGAGAAGTATACCATTAATATATTGACAAGGGAAATATTCCATATGTATATGCCACAATTTGTCTACTAAAAAATCACTTTTCCATAAATTTACATTTGAAATAACAAAATTCACTAATTCTGTTTATATGTGTCGTAGATGATCCAAAGAAATCAGACCACCTACTTGCACTTGGATCTAAATATGGTAATTTTCATCTCATAATATTTATAACTTGAATTGATATATAACTCACTTTCATGAACTACAAGCCGGTCTCTTGTTGCAAAGTATCTAAAAGAAGTAGACAAACTACAAAGAAATCCACTACAATGTGTCTTGTTCACATCTATATTTGAATACCATCGTGGCAACAATTGAAAAAGAGAAAATCATAAGCATATGCATTTCTGGATCATTCATTCTTAAATTCTCAACAGGGTAACTTCTTGTTAGAAAATCTAGTTTTGCATCTCATATAAAACACATAGCGGAAGCAACAAACACGTATCTACTTCATTCATAAGAGATAACATGTAACCTTGAATACTAGAATAAAGAATAGAAAGCATACCTTGATGTAGTGAAAATAAAAAAAAAAGACTTGAGAATACCTCTAATCAACATCCCAATTCCATATGGTGCCCAAGAAGAGTGGTCTCTCAATCAGTCTTTATGTACATTGATTCTCAAAGAAAGTTCTCCTTCTTCTCATTGTAGAGAAAAACTGTTTTCTTTCCTTTTCATCATAGTACATTCTAACTACCTTGGTTGTTACTTTATTTAATAACTCTTATTAATTAAAAACTGATTATCTAATTGGGTTAACCTTTTGAGCCTACCTAATTGGGCTTTAGTTTGTGGCTTGAGATAGGACCAAAGGAAATGAATAAGACTTATCTGTCAGCTCTTGACAAGTCCAAAGTTACCATTAATTATATTTAATACCACTATATAAATATAATTGCACTCTAGGCCTTATAAATAAATTATATCCCAAGACTCTAATGATATCATTTGCCCCTTCCATGAAATATCCATAGTGAACAAAGTCATAATGAACTGTCACTTTGTAAACAACTATTTTATCCTTGAGTATCTGGTTTAATCTTTTAGTTATTCATATTTATTGAAATCTGATTTCAATAAATATAAACTTTAGTAACTCCTTACTAAAGTGGGCACCCTAAATAACCAGTTCCCATTAAACTTATCTCAAGGGGATATTTCGTGTCTCTATAAAAAGAGATTATGGATTCCATTTTGAGAATATATGTTCTCTCAACACTTCGTGTGGTTACCCAACATACTGAGGTTTTGACCCTGAATATTAGATCTCACTCCTGATATATCAAAGTAACCTATATTTCATGATCGAGTTCACTATCCTCTTAAGATTGATAGTCAATGAAATTAGAAGTCGTGAGATTAATTATTGTGACAGTTGTTGGTTGAATGCAATTCAGTTCAATATATCTTAACACTTAAGACACATCTACACATCAACTAGAAGTTTCCACTTCCATGATCAAGACAAACCATCTTAGTTGATGTGTTATAGTCTTCACAGATGAAATGCCCAATTTCATTAGTGACTATGAACTATATTTTGAGTTTATAAGGAACTTGTGATTTATATCTTCTGTGACTAAATCACATAAATCACATACAATGCATTTCAAGGACTATGATAATGTCCCATTAGTTCATTTATAAATTGTCTCATATAATTAAACAATTTAATTATTTATGACATGCCAATAAATTGGATTTTAGGACATAAACCCCAACACTTATAACTTGTAGGAATTTCTTATTATCCCTTCTACAACTCCACTGGCAACAGAAATATCTACATTGACATGATATAACTATTAGAGTTTGAAAAAAAAGGAGATGTTCATAAGAGAAAATCTCTTTGCATAGAGCCTTAGATATTTATTTGTATAACTATTATTATTCAAGAACTTTGGCTCATATAATTCAACTTGACCATATCAGCAAATTCAAAATCATAAATAATAAGTTTATTAAAAAAAAAAAAATCTAGTAAACAACAACATGCTAAAAAAAGGATATATTCATATAATGAACCTTTGAGAGGTTTCTTATTATCTGAAAGTTGAGTAATAATGTAAATGATTGTGGGTGCATATCAATGTTTCTGCTCTGTTTTAGAGCTTGGTCTTGTTACATGGACTTTAATTGTATGTGTATATGCATTCCAGATGTTATCTTTTTACATGGATGTCATTCTAATTATCAATTATAATTAGATAATTGATAATTTTTCAATAACAAGGATAAAACAACTTTGGGTTTAGGTTGGATGCTTATATCCCAAAAAAAACATTGAATGCAAGAGAGAGCTAGAAGGATAAATGCTTACATGACAAATTTTCAAGAGGTTGACTCCTACTTATGATGAGCTAGAATTAAGCAATAACATCAATGGATGGTCTGACAAATTAATATAAAGAATCAGATTTAAGAACTTGTAACTGTTAAAAAAAATGGAAAGTGCACAAATCCTAATAGAATAGCTTAATTGGAGAGCAAAACACTTCAAAAACTTAAAACTTATGCTCTGCATTATTAAGTTCTAAAATAACAAAATTTTATACAAACAATATAATCTTTTATATAATATTGACATCACACAATATAACATACATGTGCAAATTGGCAGAGCTGTAACACAACATACCTTATAACTTACATTATTGGATAGAAATTGCAACAAAGCACTTCAAAATGAATGCTTTGATAATTTTTCTTATCATTTTCTTGTTTGGCTTTTGGATTTGTATTATGATTATGAAATTCACTTTTCTTGTTTGTCATAAGGATGACTATTTGAAAGCTCACATAGAGTTCTTGCAGACACAAGTTATAGCCGGTGTTAGTCACCACACAAGTTGTACAATAAGAAGATGAAGTGATTAGGAAACTCCCTGTTGGTTCTTCACTTTCAACTTTGGCACATCGACAATTAAAGAATTTTGGTCTCAAGTTGCACTTTTTAAATTACTCAAACCAGTAAAGTTAAGATAAATAGATTTCCCTATGCTAAATAAACTTTTTTTATATATATATATATATATATATAAAACCTTTAAGGCAAACATGACCTAAACCAGGTTTCAATTATCTCAGCCTAATCTTTGTAAAGTGGTTTGAATCAAAGAAGTTCAGCTCAAACGGAAATTTTCCACCCTATGTTTCTTATCTAATGTGAATTATGAAATGGATGATGGATTATGTTCCCTAATCATCCTGAAATGAAATGACCAAAAGCTATAAGACAATGACTTGGCCACACACCTTTCACATTTTAGACATTAATCATAGAACCTTTAGACCATACTTTTTGATCAACAAATCTTTAAAAGTTGAAAGTAAACAAGAGGTCAAAAATCTTAATTGCAATTCTCTAAAAACAAGGAAAAAAAAAAAAAGGCAAAGTGGCAAACTAGCCCCCATTAAAAAAATTAGAATCATGTTTCATATTTATTATTCTTTATACTATAGATAAACTCCTAAATATCAAATAGTCAGAGATATGAACATGCATTACAATAAGATGTGGGGGTCACCTCATAAAGCTATTATACAAATAGGCTTTCAACAAATATTGAAGTTGGTCAGAGTATCCAAAGATGCTTGTTATATTAATCAAAATCCCATTACCCCAAACTAGTCCATAAAGCAAAAGTAGGAAACACTGAGAGCAGTCCCAAACTTCCAGTTCCATGAAATTTGTTGAAAAACACAAACTGATTTAAATGACACAAACAAATAAAAAGTAGTAAATATAGACAGCTGCCCATAAGGAGTGGCAGAGCAAAGCAAAGCACATAGATAGATATAGATGAACACACCTATTTCATTTCTTTCAGCTTTTGGTGTACGACCAAACTTACCTTTTTATATTACCATTGAGCCATATAGGTTCTCTCCTATATATATAGCTCCACATGTATTTTTTTTTTCAATATTAAAAAAAAAAAATCAATTCAAAATTCAGTTGCCCAAAAATATTTTAAATTTAGTAATAAAATAAAATAAAAGTGATAGAAATTATAATAATGGATTTAATCACAAAACAGGTTGTGAGTGTGAACTAGTGAGACCCAACCTTCTTCTTTTCAAAAAATTAGAGTCTGGATCAAGCTTCTCTCCAGTTCTTGCTGGTTCTAATTTACACCTTGTAAGTATAAGAGGCTCTACAGAGCCATCTACAGCTTTCAATTCTTCAATGTTTGAGGAGCTAAGGAATCTTTCTTTAATTGAACCTTCGAATTCTTTCAAAAACTCCAACTTTTTCTCGATTTTGGGAGCTATCCTCGATTCTTGATCCAAAATTGACTCACTTTCCGATGTGGGTTTCGCTGTATGCTCCACATGTTCCTTCTCTCTGTTGTTTTCTTACTCTGATATTCTTTTCTGTTCCTCTGTTTCCTTTGTCTCAAGCGATGATTCCTAGAATCTACTGGCCATAAACAAATCAAACGAAACCCACAAAGGCACAAATAAACCTAGACAATCCTATCAATATTTTGTGATTCAAATTTACAATTGATGGAAGAGACAAAATCCATGGTATGCACACAGACCACTAGGGTTTTTCCCTAACTTCAACAAATATAGAGGAAAAGGGTGTTGGGGTTTATGCCATAAAATCCAATTTATCGGCATGTCATAAAATTAAATTGTTTAATTATATGAGACTATTTATTTATGAACTAATGGGACATTATCTTAGTCCATGAGATGCATAGTATGTGATTTATGTGATTTAATCACAGAAGATATAAATCACAAGTTCTTTGTAAACTCAGAATTTTAATTCGTAGTTGGTGATAAAATTGGGCATTTCATATGCGAAGACTATAACATATCAACTAAGATGATTTGTCTTGATCATGGAAGTGGAGACTTCTAGTTGGTATGTTGATATGTTTTAAGAGTTAAGACATATTGAACTGGACCACTGTGAGATTTATTATTCACCTAACGACTATCAAATGAATAATAAATCTCACGACTTCTATTTACATCAACTCTAAATCCTGAGAGAATAATGGACCTGATCATGAAGTGTAGGTTGCTTTGATATATCAAGAGTGAGATCTATAAGACACAATCAAAACCTCAGTATGTTGGGCAGCCGCATTTAGTGTTGATGGAACATATATTCTCAAGATGGAATTCATAATCTCTTAACGGAGATATAAAATATTCTCTTGAGATAAGTTTAATGAGTTTGATTATTCAGAGTGTTGGGCTCAACCACTTTAGTAAGGAGTTACTAAAGTATATATTTATGAAATTGGATTTTATAAATATACGATGAATAACATAAAGGATTAAATTGGGTACTCAAGGATTAAGATGTAGTAATCTTCAAAGTGGCAGTTAACATTAATAACTTTGTATTACTACGAATATTTTAATGAATGGGTTGCATGTATAATAAAGTCTTAGGATATAATTTATTAATAAGGCCTAGAGTGCAATTATATTCTTATAGTGGTATTGAAAATAATTAATGGTAACTTTGGACTTGTCAAGAGTTGATAGAAAAGCCCAAGGCCTATTGGAGCTAGAGTCTTATTTGTTCCCTTTTGGTCCTACTCCAAGCCACACACTTAAGCCCAATTGGAAAGGCCCAAAAGGCCAGCTCAATTAGATAATCTGTTATAAGGTTTTATAAGGTTTTATAAGGCCAGCTCAATTTTATAAGGTTTTTATATATGAGACTTTTCATAAGGGTCTTTTCTTAAGATCATACAAGGAATGAAATGGTTTGTATGTGAGTGTTGGACATTCTCTTATTCTCTTCTTGGAAATTGATTGAGAGACCACACTTCTTGGGCATCAAGTGGAATTTGAGTGAAGATTAAAAGTATTCCCAAGTAATTCTCAAGTTTTGGTTTTGAATTTTACCTCACCAAGGTACGCTTCCTATTCTTTGTTCTAGAATTCAAGGTTACATGTTATCTCTTATGAATGAAGTAGATCCGTGATTGTTGCTTCCGCTGTGTGTTTTGTATGAGATGCAAAACTAGATTTTCTAACAAAGGGTTAAGAATTAAAATCCCTAGATGAATGCTATAAGAAATTTAGAGACTCTAGATTGTAAAGACACAGATGCCAAAAAATAGATTTAGTGACTTACCTAAGAACATCAACAATGAAGGTTGGAGAGAAGAGACAATGAAAGAGAAAAACCCACAAGAACTTGCTTCAGGTAAGATCAGATGCGAGAGAAGAAGAAGAACCGTATGTTGTGTGTGTGTGTGTGTGTGTGTGTGTTTTTTTTTTTTTTTTTGGGTTTTATATGTTAACCTGACTGACCAGTAACTAATATCCTATTAAAATTATACAAACGGCTAAGATTATATGTAAGGGCTAAAACTTAGGTTATACCCCCTAAAAAAAGAGGGGTATAGGAGAATGACCCATTTATAATTAGCCATTGATAATAAAAAAATATTTTTATTATCTATTATTAGGATTCCACCACCCTTATTAGCGCCTCTATCCAAAAGGCTAAAGTCACTCACAACCCAAAATAATTTTTGGGTGTATTCCCAAAAGTAACCATTACTAATCTATAAAAAGAAAATACCCAAACTATATGTGAATGCTACCCAAAAAAATATTGTGCCTATTTATAATCAGCCATTGATAATAAATTTTTATTTTTATTTTTTATCATCTATTATTAGGATTTCATCACCCCCATTAGCTCCTCCATCCAAACGGCTAAAGTCGGCTTGCAACCCAAAATAATTTTTTTGTGTATTCCCAAAATTTACCATTAATAATCTACAAAAAGAAAATGCCCAAACTATATGTGAATGCTACCCAAAACAATATTGTGCTTGTTTATAACTAATCTTTAAAAGAGATGTGCAGACACTCGATTTTGCACCCATGATTTAATCAAGGAAGATGATTGGAATGACCATCCATGTACCCAAAAAATCATGATTGCATTACATGCATTAATTCATTCATTGCATATCATAAAAATGATCTTGAGATTCTAATGGTCACAACGGTGTGTCCGGTTTCCAAATCGGACCATCGGCTCGAAAGATATCGCATGATCAAGTTTATACAGTCAGCATATATTGTGTCTAGGTAGAGTCAACCACGCACAATTTATTTAAATTAATTCAAATTGCTTAAAAAATTAAAATTAATTAAATAATTTTGTGATTGGTTGATAATTAGTGTCTAAAATAGGATTGCTTGCATAGTAATAAAAGAGATAATTGGATAAAAATAAAATTGTGGATAATCTGAACTTTATCAAAATTTATTTTAGGATATTTATCTACAAGATCATTGTTCCTAAAAAGATTTGAATTATCCAGAAAAGAGATAAAAATCTTATAATACGGATTGAAAACACGTCTAAGTGCAAGAATTGCACTCTTTTGGGGTTTAGCCCAAATCTCTTCGGGTGCCAATAAGGCACACCCTTTTCGACTTTTTCGCAGAAAGATGCGTCCCGATTCACATTCTACTAGTCGTTGCTTATTTTTTAAGCATTCTAGTCTCTATAAATAGGGTATGGGTCTCAAAATTTAGCACATTCTTTTACGCTTAGGGAGAGACACCTTTTCACACTTTCAAATTTCTCACCCCCTTTTTCTAGTATTGTCTCTTAAATTTGGGTTTTTAGGTTTCAAAGATAATTGAATAAATTTCTTTGAACCCTAAAACATCCTCTCAAGAAGAAGAAGTGCTCCATGCAAGAGGTTGTTTCTGATTACCCTTTTCTTTTCATTATGCCTTTCTTATTGTGATGAAGTATGTTTGTCTTTTTGTTTAGTTTAGTTGTGTCAAATATCCTTAATATGAATTGTTAAACTATATTGTTAAAGCATGTTTTTGATCTTCTTATTATTGTATGATCTTTTTCTTAATTTTAAAGGTCTACATATAATCAATTGCTTTTCTTAAAATAAAATGGATCTACATCTTCATTAGATGTAGATCTAAATTTTTCTCAAATAAAAACGGATTTGCATCTTCATTAGATGCATATCTGAATTTTCTTCAAACAAAAACGGATTTGCATCTTCCTTAGATTTAGATCTAATTTTTTTTTCTTAAAATAAAATGGATCTGCATCTTCATTAGATGTAGATCTGGACTTGTTTTCAATAAAATAGATCTGCATCTTCATTAGATGTAGATCTGAATTTTTCTTTAAACAAAAAATGGATATGCATCATCATCATTTGTAGATTTGAATTTTTCCCAAATCAAAAACTGGTTTGCATCTTCATTTGATGCAAATTTGATTTTTTTTTTCATCAAAACACTGATTTGCGTCTTCCTTAGATGCAGATCTGAATTTTTCATAAAACAAAATCTAATTTGTATCTTCCTTAGATACATATTTGATTTTTTTAATATATGCGGATTTTGAAATAAAGAAAAAAGATCATGCATGATTGTGTTTATTGTTGTTTGTTTTGTTTGGTCCATGTAGCATAAATTTATTTTATGAATGAAATTCTCTTCATAAAAAAATCTTTTCCATATTTTTGAACATATAAAAACAGATCTGATTTTTCTGTCATAAAAAAACCATTTTTTTTTATCATCACAACACAGATTTGGTATTTTACAAAACTAAAACCATTTTTTTATTAAAAAAAAAAAATTCTCAAAAACGGATTTGGTTTTTATAAACCAAAATCAATTTGTTTTACTCACAAAAATAGATCTGAATTGTTTTAAAATCAAGAAGAGTATACATTCATAAATAAACTTATGTGATTTATTTTTGTTTTACATGTGCAACATATCATTCATAGCATGCATAAAAGGGGTACATAGGACACAAGAGTTTAAAAGACCAGACTCTGTCTGGCCAAAATAGGTGCCTAACACCTTCCCATTCCATAAACTAGCCTCTGAATTTAGGTCTTTGGGATAAGTAGAACTAAGCCCTGTCTTTATTTTTATTTTGGGTATTTTGTAACTAGGACAAAAGGCCATGTAATTATTTGGTAGTTTGTAATTAAGACCCAAAGCCATGTAATTATCAATTTTTCAAATATGTATTTTATTTATTCAATCAATGATAAAGGAACAATTCAGTCATGTTTTTATATTTATTTTTCTTATTTTTTGTAAAAAAAAAAGAAGTAGCGACTCCACACCACTTACCCAAAAAGAGAGGTGCCCTAAAAAGTACCCAAATCTCTTTTTTGAAAGCACCCCAGGTTTTGTGGTCTCTCACAGTGGCGACTCCGCTGGGGATGTCGAGGGCTAAGCTTCGTATTAGACTTAAGTGACCAAATGTGTACCCTTGTTTTGCATGGCCTTGCATGATATTGTTGTTTGTTTGTTTATTTATGTTTATTGAGATGTTGTATGATATGTTGTTGTTTGTATTGCTTGTTAAAAGCTTTCCCCAATTGTCACAGTGTGTGCCATCCAAACAATATGTATGCACCCCTTTCAACAACTTGTGGTGGTAGTAACCATGGATCACCGGTCTTCATTAGATTCGGGTCCCCAATGACGAACTCACCAACCTATAGCCTAAAGTCACTGGATCATTTCTTGTTGACTGTAAAGGACAAACCATGCCGTTTGGACCAACGCAATGTTCATTACATTACAAGTTGGGAGGTGTAATGTCCTAGCTATGGGAAATAACGAAACAACAAACCCACCCTACAACTTAATGACTTAGAACCTACCCTTAGGTCGGTCCCAGTTAAAATTGCATTGCATGTTGTGTGTGTTTGTTTGGTTGATTGATTGATGTGGATGGGGTCTTAGTTTTGATTAACTCGACCAAGCTTGTCATTATGGGAGAATTTGGTTAAGATCTGAAGGAAGGCTGCAAAGAAAACCTAAGGCCGACACTCAAGCCAGTAGCTCCAGTTCCAAACCCATCAATCCCATTACGGTACTGAAGCCTGTAAGTAGAGAAGACACTATTGCAACATCACAGTCCCATATTCGACCTACAAGACACTTCAAACCCCAATCAAACTACCAAGCACTCACAAATGGGGGGAGACACTTCAAACCCCAATCAAACAACCCAATACTTACAAATGGCTTCGAACCCCAATTAAATGGCCCAACATCATCCACAAATGGGGTGAGACACTTCAAATCCTAAGACATCGATCTAAATGACCCAACAAAAATTGCCCACATCACAAGGGGGGGAGACACTTCAAACCCTTACATTTGGAGACTAACAAGACCACAAATATGGAGATTGACGAAGAAGGCATGGACTATATGGATGAAGATGTTAGGATTAGTGCCTTTAAATCCTATTGTATGATGCTATGTATCACATTATGTATGACTTAATGTTGTAATTAATAAAGTTGTTTTATTATTATATAAAATAATGATAACATTAATATTTGGACATTATCATATAGTCCATAAGATGCACAGTATGTGATTTATGTGATTTAATTACAGAAGATATAAGTCACAAGTTCTTTGTAAACTCAAAATTTTAGTTCATTGTTAGTGATGAAATTGGGCATTTCATTTACGAAGACTATAACATATCAACTAAGATGATTTGTCTTGATCATGGAAGTGGAGACTTCTAGTTGGTACGTTGATATGTTTTAAAAGTTAAGACATATTGAATTGGACCACTGTGAGATTTATTATTCTCCTAACGATTGTCAAATGAATAATAAATCTACGACTTCTATTTACATAAACTCTTAATCCTGTGAGAATAATGGACTTGATCATGAAGTGTAGGTTGCTTAGATATATCGGGAGTGAGATCTAAAGAAACGATCAAAACCTCGGTATGTTGGGCAGCCACATTTAGTGTTGATGGAACATATATTCTCAAGATGGAATTCATAATCTCTTAACGAAAATATAAAATATTCTCTTGAGATAAGTTTAATGGGTTTGGTTATTCAGACTGTTAGGCCTAACCACTTTAGTAAGGAGTTACTAAAGTATATATTTATGAAATTGGATTTCATAAATATATAATGAATAATTTAAAGGATTAAACTGAGTACTCAAGGATTAAAATGTAGTAATCTTCAAAGTGGCAATCTACATTCATAACTTTGTATTACTATGAATATTTTATGAAGGGGTTGCATGTACAATAAAGTCTTGGGATATAATTTATTAATAAGGCTTAGAGTGCAATTATATTTATATAGTGGTATTAAATATAATTAATGGTAACTTTGGACTTGTCAAGAGTTGATAGAAAAGCCCAAGGCCCATTAGAGCTAGTGTCTTATTTGTTCCCTTTTGGTCCTACTCCAAGCCACACAGTAAAACCCAATTGGAAAGGTCCAAAAGGCCAGCCCAATTAGATAATCAGCTAGATACAAAGGGAGAAACATACATAATTTTAAAAAGAGACATCATTGTGAAATGGTGTGTATGTGTGAGAAAAAGCCACTCGATTATTCTCCCTTGGAAACTGATTGAGTGACCACACTTCTTGGGTGTAAAGTGAAATTGGAGTGAAGATTAAAAGTGTTCCCAAGTACTTTTGATCTTTAGTTTTGAATTTTACCACACCAAGGTACGCTCTCTTGTTCTTAAATTCTGAAATTTACATAGTGCATGTTATAAATCATGAATGAAGTAGATCCATTCATATTTTGCTGCGTGTATTTGTATGAGATACAAATCTGTTATTCCATGTGTTTTTCCAACAATTGGTATCAGAGCGGGCTTCAATCTCATGTTTGTATAACATGTTTTGTGAGTTTTGGAATTAGAGATGATAGTTTCTTGATGTTAGAAGATTATATATATATATAATTTTTTGCATGGTTGTTGAAACTATGGTTTGATGAAAATTGATATTGATGTTATGATGTTGTTTAAATTTGAATTTAAGTATGTTGAATTGAACTTTAAGAGCAATTACTTTAGCTTGGGCATAATTGTTCAAAATGGAAAAACTAACTACTTTTACACAATTTGAGCAAAAAAACTCCCACACCAGCTTGTGCATAATTGTGCATTTATGCACAATTGCTACAGTAACCGTGCATAACATGTGTATATGTTATTTTATTAATTTCTATTCGCACCTTTTTTTTCTCTCTCTTCTCCGTGCACAACCAACGAACTTAGTTTTCCTCTCTTCATCTTCTTTTTCCTCAGATGCACACAAACAAACACACCCACACCCACACACAAACACACTCACACACAAATAAACCCACACGGACAAACCAACAGAGAGACAAATCGGAGCTCGTGGGTCTTGACCGGTGCTTGATCGGAGCTCGTGGGTCTTGACCGGTGCTTGACTGGAGCTCGTGGGTCTTGATCGGTGCTTGATTGGAGCTCGTCTTGATCGGTGCTTGTGGAACGATCGGAGCTCGTGGGTCTTTTGCTTGAACGGAGCTTGACTGAGATGGGTCTTGCATGATCGGATCGGAGCTCGTGGGTCTTTTGCTTGAACGGAGCTTGACTGAGATGGGTCTTGCATGATCGGATCGGAGCTCGTGGGTCTTGTGCTTGAATGGAGCTTGACCAAGATGGGTCTTGCCTATCGGATCGGAGCTCGTGGGTCTTGTGCTTGAATGGAGCTTGACCGAGATGGGTCTTGCCTGATCGGATCGGAGCTCGTGGGTCTTCTGCTTGAATGGAGCTTGACCGAGATGGGTCTTGCCTGATTGGATCGGAGCTCGTGGGTCTTGTGCTTGAATGGAGCTTGACCGAGATGGGTCTTGCCTGATCGGATCGGAGCTCGTGGGTCTTCTGCTTGAATGGAGCTTGACCGAGATGGGTCTTGCCTGATTGGATCGGAGCTCGTGGGTCTTCTGCTTGAACGGAGCTTGACCGAGATGGGTCTTGCCTGATCGGATCGGAGCTCGTGGGTCTTTTGTTTGAACAGAGCTTAACCGAGATGGGTTAGGGAGATTTGACCGAGGGGGAGAGTTGATGGGTACAGAGAGCTGATGGGTATAGAGATGGATGGAGATGGGTACAGAGAGAGAGAGCAACAAATCAGAAAATGGGTAGAGAGAGAGGGCGCGCGTATATAAAGTGGTAGTTAAGGGAAATAATAAAAAAATTGAGAAGAGTGAATATTTTATTGAAATATCTTGTAAAATAGATAAATTGATGTGAATGTTTTGTAAAAGTGATTGTGTAAAATAGAAAAAGTAGGTTTTAAGTATAAAATAGACGGAATCTTATGCACAAACTGATGTAATTGCTCTAAGGCTTTAACATCAATGGAAAGCTTTGATATCAAATTTTATCTATTATGTTCATATGGTGGTTGTTTGTTCATGAAAAACCGTTGAAAACTGTTTACATTTGCCCTTTAAAAACTGAAAACACACGTTTTTTGTGGGTTACCTTCTCGCGAAGTTACTTGCGAAAAATGCCTCTGAAGCATAAAATTTTTCACGGGTAAGCTTTACTTGCGAAATAGTTGCAAAATTTTCTGTCTGAATTTTGTGTATTCACTATTTTGCCTTAACCCATTTTCCCGAGAAGAGCTTAGTCGCGGGATTCTTGCGAAAATGCTTCTGAGTTTTGGTTTTTCTAAGTGTTTTCAAATGTATAAAGTGCATGGCTGTGTGTGATTAGATTACACATTTTTACAAAATAAAAACCTTTAATTTAAAACATCTAGTGGGAGAGAGATACAAGGGTTGGCTCACACGGCCTCCATTATCGGTATATAGTAGTGTGATTAAACACCTCGCCTTAGTGTATATGCCTTGCTCTCTTCGGAGGGTGTTTAATTCATGGTACTACAGATTAAAATTCTTAATGATGAATAATATGTGTTTTTACATTAAGAACGACCATGCTACCGTGGAGTTACTTAATGATTCACATAGAATTCAGTCAATGGTGTACACTAGACTAAGTTTAATGTTAATCTCCCTTCAGAGCTATGTCACTATCACTTAGAGGCTAAAGAAAATATGGCATGTTATTAGTGTTTGATAAGAGTTATCATGATATCACTAATAATGAGAATAGTTCTCAATCAATCATAGTGTTTATAATTTACTTGCTTCCAAGGAATTTTAAACATGGGATTGGGTTGTCGTTGCGTATATTATATTATGGTTTTATTAAGGTTCCATACTATATGTTTATATGCTAATTTGATGATGTCCATTTTACTTATTATATTCATGTTTATTATTTTCAGATTTGATCATGGCATCATTTAGCCCACTTGTTATTATTCTTAATCAAAACAAACTGACTGGATCCAACTATGTTGACTGGAAAAGAAATTTGGACATTGTTCTTACAGCTAAAGAGCACAAAAGAGATGACCAAGTTTTCCTTCATTAGATGCTCCTCCTGAGGAAAAGCAGTGATATGATCGTTGGTAGAAATCTAATGAGATGGCCAAGTGCTATATCCTAGCATCTATCTCAAATGTTCTACAGCATCAAATGCAGGATGTAGAACTAGTTTCGGACATAATGCTAAGTTTGAAGGAGATGTTTGGTGAGCAAGGCCGTTCTGCAAGGCAAGAAACTATGAGGCAAATTTATAATACCAAAATGGGTGAAGGAAGTTCAGTAAGGGAGAATTATCTTACATTGATCTCTAATCTAAATACACTGGAAGTTTTAGGTGCCGATATTGACAGAGAATCCCAAGTGGATGTGATACTTCAGTCACTACCAGAATCATTCAAGGAATTCAGACTTAATTATAATATGAACAGAAAGATTTATTCACTGTCTGAATTAATGAATGAATTGGTAGCGATAGAAGGCATTCTTGGTGCATCCAATGTTGATGCTAACATGGCTGAAGCTTCTACTTCCAACCTAAGTCGAAAGGCAAGGGTAAGAAAAAGAAGAAGAAAGACTTCACCAAGCAAGATGGTAAACAAATTGCCTTAGGGGTTGCCGAGAAAGGAAAGAAGATCAAAGGAAAGTGTTTTCATTGTGGTGAGAAAGGACATTGGAAGATGAATTGTCCAAAATTCAAAGCTGCCAATAACAAGGGTATGAAAAGTTCATTCCTCCTTGAAATATGTTTAGTACAAAATCCCACAGATTCCTGGTGTGTGGATTCAGGTTGTACTAATCATATCTACAATTTTTTGCGGGGGTTCCAGGAGACCAGAAAGCTTAATGAAGGGGAATTATTTCTTACTTTGGCTGATGGGAGCAGGATTCTAGTTGTAGCTGTTGCAGTTGTTAATTTATGCTTTGAGTTTAGAGTTTTAATATTGGAAGACTATTTGTATGTACCTAATGTTCGTAGGAATTTAATTTCTACAACTTATTTAGGTAAACATGGATATTGTGTTATCCTAAAAGACAATTTTGTAATAAAGAAGGATAAATTGTTTATTTGTTCTGGCAATATTGTGGATAGTCTTTATATTTTAACTCTTGATAAGCATGAATTATATAATTCTGAATTAGATAATGACTCTAATGTAAAATTATTAAAGAGAAAGTTTCATACTACTAATAATGCATATCTTTGGCACTTGTGTTTAGGTCATATTAATCCAAATAGAATTCAAAGACTGATCAAAGATGGACTCTTAGAGCCATTGGACTTTGATGAATTTCTAGTTTGTGAATCTTGTTTGGAAGGCAAAATAACCAAACGACCTTTTAATGCAAAAGGTAGAAGAGCCCAAGAGTTACTTGAATTGGTTCATACGGATGTATGTGGTCTTATATCAACCCAAGCAAAAGGAGGTTATGAGTACTTCATCAATTTTACTGATGATTACTCAAGATATGGTTATGTGTACCTAATGAAATGGAAGTCTGAAGCCTTTGAAAAATTCAAAGAGTTTAGGGTTGAGGTTGAGAATCAATTAGGTAAACACATAAAAGCCATTCGATCTGATCGTGGTGGCAAATACCTTCTTGGGGGTTTTAAGGATTACTTGACTCAAAATGGGATTGTATCCCAATTGATTGTGCCTGGAACTCCCCAACAAAATGGTGTAGTAGAAAGAAGGAATAGGATTCTTTTGGAAATGGTTAGGTCCATGATGAGTTACTCAACTTTGCTGATTTCTTTTTGGGGTTATGCCTTAAATACAGCAATACATCTTTTGAATTTTGTTCCATCAAAATCTGTTCCCAAAACACCCATGGAATTGTGGAGTGGGCGTAAGCCTAGTATGAAATATCTCCACTTTGGGGTTGTCCAGCACATGTGTTAAAAGGGAAGCCTGATAAGTTGGAACCAAAATCAGAAGTGTGTTTGCTTGTGGGTTATCCAAAAAAAACTAGAGGTTATTTATTCTATAGTCGTAAAGATAATAAAGTTTTTGTTAGTACAAATGCTAAATTCTTGGAAAATGACTATATGAATAATTTTACTCCTAGAAGTAGAGTTGTTTTGGCCGAAATGAATGAACCTATAAATGAACAACCAATGGATGAAACTAGGGATGATATGGCTGTATTAGATACACCACGAGATATTACTCATGAGATGACTAGTACACAGGTGCCTCGTCGTAGTAGGAGAATTTTTCGGCCTCCTATAAGATTTATAGGTTTGGGAGAAACTTATGAAACTATCTCAGAAGAGGCTAAATCGGATCCCTACACTTATGAAGAGGAAATGAATGATATAAATGCACGTCATTGGGTCAAATCTATGAAATCTGAATTAGATTCTATGTATTCCAATCAAGTTTGGGATCTTGTAAAGGCGCCTAACGGCATTAAACCCGTCGGTTACAAATGGGTCTGCAAGAGGAAGAGAGGGATAAATGAAAAGGTTGAAACCTTTAAAGCAAGGCTAGTGGCGAAAGGGTATACACAAAAAGAAGGTATTAATTATGAAGAAACCTTTTCACCAATAGCAATGCTTAAATCTATTAGAATTCTCTTATCTATTGCTGCTCATTATGATTATGAGATTTGGCAAATGGATGTCAAGACTACATTTCTTAATGGCAATCTTCAAGAAGAAATCTATACGATGCAACTGAAAGGTTTCATAGCAAAGAACCAAGAACATATGGTATGTAAGTTGAAAAGATCCATTTTTGGACTTAAGCAAGCATCTAGGTCATGGAACATCAGATTTGATCCAGCAATCAAGTCATTTGGTTTTGAACAAAATTTTGATGAACCATGTGTGTACAAAAGATATCGAGATAAAGTAGTAATGTTCCCAGTGCTTTATGTTGATGACAATCTACTCATTGGAAATGATGTAGGGGTAATGTCATCAGTAAAGATTTGGTTGTCAAGCCAATTTGATATGAAGGACTTGGGTGAGACTAACTTTATTCTAGGGATCAAGCTTTGGCAAGATCGTAAGAATAAGATGTTAGGCTTGTCACAAGCTGGATATATAGATAAGGTTATAGAATGGTTTAGCATGCAAAACTCCAAGAAAGGATTACTTCCTTTCAGACACGGAGTTCCTCTATCTGATGAACAAAGGCCTAAGACTCTTGAGGAAGAAAATATGATGAGACAAATTCCTTATGTTTGTGCAGTGGTAAGTCTCATGTATGCCATGCTTTGTACTAGACTAGATATCTGCTATTCAGTTGGCATGGTCAGTCGATATCAATCAAATCCAAGACCAAAACATTGGCAAGCTGTAACGCATATTCTCAAGTATCTACAAAGAACGAGAAATTATATGCTTGTTTACCGGTGTGAGGATTTGATACCTATTGGCTATACAGATTTAGATTATCAATTAGATCTTGATTTCAAAAAGTCCACTTCAGATTGTGTGTTCACCTTGGGAAAGGAGCCATGAGTTGGAGGAGTGTTAAGCAATCTTGTATTGCTAACTCCACCATGGAAGCTGAATATGTTACTACTTCTGAAGCAGCAAAGGAAACTGTTTGGCTCAAGAAATTCCTTTCTAATCTTGGTGTTATGAGAATGGAGCAAGTTCCTATCACATTGTTTTGCAACGATAATGGAGCGGTTGCACAATCCAAAGATCCAAGGAATCACAAGAAAGGAAAGCACATTGAAAGAAAGTACCACATCATTCGAGACATTGTTGCTTTTCAAGATGTAGTAGTAGAAAACATAGATAGTGTAAATAATCTAGCAGACCCCTTTACCAAAGCCTTGCCTCAAAGGACTTTCGAGTCACATTTGGAGGGAATGGGAGTTAGATTAGTGCACAATAGTCTTTAGGGTAAGTGGGAGATTGTTAGGATTAGTGCCCTTAAATCCTATTGTATGATGCTATGTATCACATTATGTATGACTTAATGTTGTAATTAATAAAGTTGTTTTATTATTATATAAAATAATGATAACATGAATATTTGGACATTATTATATAACCCATGAGATGCATAGTATGTGATTTATAAGTCACAAGTTCTTTGTAAACTCAGAATTTTAGTTCATACTTGATGATGAAATTGGGCATTTCATCTGCAAAGACTATAACATATCAACTAAGATGATTTATCTTGATCATGGAAGTAGAGACTTCCAATTGGTATGTTGATATGTTTTAAGAGTTAAGATATATTGAACTGGACTGCCATGAGATTTATTATTCTCGTAATGACTGTCAAATGAATAATAAATCTACGACTTCTATTTACATCAACTCTTAATCCCGATAGAATAATAGACCTGATTATGAAGTGTAAGTTGCTTTGATATATCAGGAGTGAGATCTAAAGTAATGGTCAAAACCTCAGTATGTTGGGCAGCCATATATAGTGTTGATGGAACATATATTCTCAAGATGGAATTCATAATTTCTTAACGAAGATAAAAAATATTCACTTGAGATAAATTTAATGGGTTCGGTTATTCAGATTGTTAGGCCTAACCACTTTAGTAAGGAGTTACTAAAGTATATATTTATGAAATTGGATTTCATAAGTATATAATGAATAACTTAAGGGATTAAACTCGATACTCAAGGATTAAGATGTAGTAATCTTCAAAGTGGCAGTCTACATTCTTGACTTTGTATTACTACGAATATTTTATGAAGGGGTTGCATGTACAATAAAGTCTTGGGATATAATTTATTAATAAGGTCTAGAGTGCAATTATATTTATATAGTGTTATTAAATAAAATTAATGGTAACTTTGGACTTGTCAAGAGTTGACAGAAAAGCCCAAGGCCCATTGGAGCTAGTGTCTTATTTGTTCCCTTTTGGTCCCAATCCAAGCCACACACTAAAGTCTAGTTGGAAAGGACCAAAAGGCCAACCCAATTAGATAATTAGTTAGATACAAAGGGAGAAACATACAGAATTTTAAAAAGAGACATCATTGTGAAATGGTGTGTATGTCTGAGAAAAAGCCACTCGATTATTCTCCCTTGGAAACTAATTGAGAGACCACACTTCTTGGGTATAAAGTGGAATTGGAGTGAAGATTAAAAGTGTTCCTAAGTACTTCTGATCTGTAGTTTTGAATTTCACCACACCAAGGTACGCTTTTTTGTTCTTAAATTCTGAAATTTATATAGTGCATGTTATAAATCATAAATGAAGTAGATCCGTTCATATTCCGCTGTGTGTATTTGTATGAGATAAAAATTTATTATTCCATGTGTTTTTCCAACAAAATATCCTATAGTATTGATGTTGAGGGAAGAAGGAACTTACTGGGAGCCGTCTGCCATTGTGGAAGCCATAATCGAGTTAAAGAATTGGGCATAGGAGGGAGTTGCCCCACCCATGGAGGACTCCGTGAAGAAGATCAAGACCGTCAAGTCAGTCACACTTGCCAAGAAGATCAAGACCGTCAAGTCTGTCACACTTGCCGAGAAGATCAAGACGGTCGAGCCAGTTGCCCCTGCCAAGAACATTGTTTCTGTTCCAATTGAGTTTGTTAGGATATATGTGATTTGATGTTAGGAAAATATGTCAATATTTTATGTAATTGGCTAATCCTTTGACAAAATGCACTTTACTTGTATTTGGGTAGATCTAGGATGAGTTTAATACTTTAAGAAACAAGGTTTCAAGTTCAAGTGTTAAAACCATGCAAGTCCGTCCTAGAAACAAGTGAGAAAATGCTAGATTTTAAAGCATGACAACTAGCTCGATAGCTAGCATCTATCGATGATTAAGGGGTTGTTTGGATTTGCAGTTTCCATGACTCATAACTCTATTTCCATAACTCATAATTCAAAAATGGTGGGACCCATGACTGAGAAGTCCGTTTGGATTTTGTTTCCAATTTTTGTTTCCATCACTCAATTCTTTGATTTTTGAGTTATGGAAACTGAAAACATATTTAAGATATTTTCAATTTTCATAACTCAGTTTCCAATGGCATTTTTGTAATTAAACTCATAACTCTCACTATTCAACCACAATGTTTGACTTTTGGGTTTTTTTTTTTTTTTTTTGGTGAATGCTCGAAAATGTGTGAAAACACAAGATCTATTTAGACCCCCAAATTAAAGTTACAGCTTGATTGATTTTACTCTAACTTAATACTAAGTGCAGAATAGAGTAAATGCAAGTGGATAAACAAACAAACTACTCTAACCCATAATCATTATAACACAGTAGTAAAAAGAAAGGTAAAAGAGTGGGGAAGAAGAATACAAACACAAGATAACATGCCAATGTGTTATCGAAGAGGATACCAAAGAACTCGACGAAAGACCTCTCCACCGCCCTCCAAGTGGTAATCGATCCACTAGAAAATCAGTTGGGATACATGGGCTAGCAAGAGACCTTCCAATCCTAATCTACCTGATGTACTTAAACCATCCAAGCTCCTACTCCAACAAGGCTTCTTGGAACTGTGTCTTGTTTAGCTATTCGGATCCTGCAATATGCTCGATTGCATCTGCCAAAGCCTAGCTTCTTCTAATACTTCCCAATAACACTAAAACCTCACTTGACACTCTGAAAGGGTGTGGTAAGTGTTTGGGCTATCAACCTTTCAATGGTATGGAAATGGAGAGGTAGGAGTTGAGGAAAATCCACAAGCAATTGTGTAGAGAAATGTGGATATAACAATCTCTAACTCTCAAGGTTTGTGGCTAGGGTTTTCTCTCTGAAGCACTCCTCAACATCTGTGGGTAATGTAGGTATATAGAGTGTGGGTATAGAAAGTGTGTATCACGAGTGTCTTGCAAGAAGGCCTTACTTGTGAGCTACTCGCGAAACACAGCTGTCTCCAACTTGTCTTGACTCTTCGCATTCCAGTTATGTGTAGGGCTATGCATCATTTCGCGGGATGCTTAGTTGCGAGCTACCCGCGAAAACTCTTTCAGTCTTCAATTTGCTTGAGTCTTCACATTCTCTCTCTCTCTCTCTCTCTCTCACAACCCTTACAATTAAATCCCACAATAAATACAGGGTACAAAAGATTGAACATAATTACAATCAAATTTGTCACGAAATTAAAGCCAACAAAATATATAGTTGTAAATTACAAATTTACATTTTGAAACAAAGCCTAGCCGCATATCTCTCACTATTCAGCCGCATATCTTGACTTTTCAGTTTTTTTTTTTTGAAACAAAAAGTAACGGTAGAACTGAGTGATAAGTGCCGTTTGGGTGGGTTTGGGGAAATTGGGGTATTTTAAGTGATGAGTGATGAGTGATGAGTAATGAGTGACAAAAATTGAGTGAGGAGTGATGAGTGATGATAAAAAAAAAAAAAAAAAAAAAATCCAAACAGCCCCTAAAAAGTTGCTGAAGCCCGAAGCTCGATAGCTATCTCAATAGATACCCTATCTGTCGAGATTTATGAAATTCAATTTTTCAGAGCTGATTTCACTTCAATCCGTGAGTATGTGTTTAGGCTTTCTTTTCTCATAATCCTAAACATATATAGGGATTATTTTGAGGACCGTCAAAGGTTACACAAGTTGCACAAGTGTGAAGTAAAGTCTTGTTCATGCAAATTGTGACTGGAGACAAAATTTGCCCTAGTTCATCTTTCTCTTAAAGAAGCTGCTGTGTTTGTACACTGAAGGGTTTTGTGACCAAGGAGCAACTTCATTGTGTGATGAACTAAAGAACTTTGCAGCCAACGTCTTTCTCAAGTTGGTGATCAAGTCGCGTACTGGGATCGCGCATCTATTGGTTAGTCATGTACTGAGAGTCGTACGTTGAAAGGAGATATTGTCACTACAAAATAAGTCTAATTGGGTATTGGGGTAAGGGTTCAACTGTAAGTTGGTATAAGGTACTGGGATTCCTTTACTTGTAACCGCTTGTTGTAATAATATTGAATTCTCGAGAGTGGTGACCTTAAAATCACTCTGTGGGGTTTTTACCGTGTAGGTTTCCCCATTCGAAAACAAATCACCGTGTTAATTTAATTTCCGCTGCATATTTAGTTAATTGGTGATTTGTTTGTGCTGCCACACATATTGTATGTTAATCTGATTAATTAATCAACTTGGCTAATAATTGGTTAACCTATCACAAGAGGTCAATACATTCTTGGCCTATCAAAGTCTGTTTCTACTAGTATTTCTATTCCTGTTAAGTCCATTTGTGATAGTTTTTCAGTTGAGTCTAATTTAGTTAAGTCTCTTGAGTCTGTTGAGTCTGTTGGAAACTCTTTTCCTTTTAATATGATTTCTAATTCTGCTTATTTGTTGGCTTTGAATATTTTTATTTCTGAAATTGGTAAAGAAAATCTTAATAATAAGGAATTAAAACATGGACACCTAGAACCCATAAAAGAAGAAACCCAATCCAATAAACTGGGAACTGATGATGAACCTAAAATGATACAAATGGGCAATACCCTAACCATTTCAGAGAAAGATGCATTAGTGGCACTCCTGACAGAATTCAAAGAGGTCTTTACTTAGTCGTATGAAGACATGCCTGGGATTATACAAATATAGTACAACACTACATTCCAACATATCCAACCATGAAGCTGGTCAAGTAGAAGTTGAGAAGAATGAAGCTAGAATGGAAGGTTCTTGAGGGTGGTCAACTATCCAGAATGGTTAGCTAATGTGGTTCCGGTGCCAAAGAAGGATGGGAAGGTCAGAATGTGTGTAGATTTTTGAGATCTGAATAAGGCCAGTCCAAAAGACAACTTTCCTTTGCCTTACATTGACGTCCTAGTTGAAAATACTGCAGGTCATGCTTTGCTATCATTTATGGATGAATTTTCAGGGTATAACCAAATTAAGATGGCTCTAGAAGATATGGAGAAAACCTACTTTATTACTCCATGGGGTACATATTGCTACAAGGTCATGCCATTTGGCCTTAAAAATGCTGGTGCTACTTACCAACGTACAGCCACTACTTTGTTGCATGACTTGATCCACAAAGAAGTAGAGGTTTATGTTGATGATATGATAGTGAAGTCCAAAGACTGCGAAGGACATATGCCAGCTTTACGGAAGTTATTTGAAAGAATCTGGTTCTACGTGTTATGGTTGAATCTAAAGAAGTGCACTTTTTGTGTGATATTTGGGAAGCTATTGGGGTTTATGGTAAGCCAGAGGGGAATAGAAGTTGATCTTGACAAAAACAAGGCAATTGTAGAGATGAAGCCCCCAAGAACTGAAAAGGAGATCTAAGGATTTCTAGGGAGGATACAATACATTAGTATATTCATAGCTCAACTCATCATGACATGTGAACCAATTTTCTAACTACTTAAGAAGGAAGTTCCTACAATATGGAATGAACAATGCCAAGAAGCCTTTGAAAAGACCAAGAATTATCTGATGAAGTTACCAATACTTGTCCCATCGGTACCCGAAAAGCCATTATTGTTGTATCTCACCACTATAGATACCGCAATGGGGGGTTTTGCTTGCTCAATACCTAGAGGAGACTAGAAAGGAGAATGCAATATGCTACATTAGCAAGAAGATGTTACCTTATGAAGAAAAGTATTCACCATTAGAGAAGACATGCATAGCACTTGTTTAGGCAACTTGCAAATTCAAACATTATATGCTTGCCTACAAGATTCTGTTGATGGCAATAATGGATCCTTTGAAGTACTTAATGCTAAATGGGTATTGCTTCAGTCAGAATTTGATATTAAGTATGTGACTCAGAAATCTGTGAAAGGGAGAGCAATTGCCAATCATTTAGCCCATTGTTCACGAGAAGAAGCTGAAGAGATCCAATGAGACTTTTCAGATGAAGACATCATGAGGAATGAGGTATAATCATGGAAGATGTACTTTGACGGAGCCAAAAATCAAAATGGAAGTGAAATTGGAGTTCTCTTAATTTCTCTAAAAGGGACACACATTCCATTTTCTGGCAGAGTCAACTTTCCTGCCACCAACAATGCCATTGAATATGAAGCTTGCATCATGGGGTTACAAGCAACCCTAGGCCTTGGAGTGAAAGAGTTGGAGGTATACGGAGACTTAGCTTTGATAATTTCCCAGATTTAGAATAAATGGAAGATCAAAGAAGAAAGACTGATGCCTTATCATGAATGTCTTCAGAAATGGGCATCAAAATTCAACAAGATTCAATATCAATATGTGCCATGGCATCCATGATAGATGGGCTAAAAGAAGATGAAGCTAGACTGATAGTGTTGGAACAAAAAGAAGAACCAACCTACTGCATGACAATAGAAGAAGATGAGGGAAAGAATGGGGAAGGTGAATGGTATTCAGACATCCTACAATACCTTAAGGATGGAACATACCCGAAGTATGCAAACAAGAATGATCAATTAACCATCCGAAGGTTGTCTACTAATTACATTATTTGTGGTGAAAGGCTTTACAAAAGATCATACAATGGAATTCATTTCCTTTATGTAACCGCCAAGGAAGCACAACAAATAATTGAAGCGGTTCATGAGTTCAGCTATGGGCCACATATGAATGCACACATGCAGTCAAGGAAGATAATGAGACAAGGTTACTACTAGACTACTAAGGAAGCCGACTGTGCGGCTCATGTTCAAAAATGCTATCAATGCCAAGTCCATGGAGATCTGAATCACTTGCCACCCATGCCACTACATACCATGACATCAGTCTGGCCATTCTCTACATGGGGGATAGACATTATTGGGAAAATTTACCCAATAGCATCCAATGGCCATGAATTGATACTCGTAGCCATTGATCACTTCACTAAGTGGGTAGAAGCTGCCTCATACAAAGTTCTGAATTCAAAAAGAGTTGCTCAATTCATTCAGATCAATATCATCTGCAAATATGGAGCACCATATGAAATTATCTCTGACAATGGGCAACATTTCAAGGGAGAAACAGAGAAGCTACTACGACAGTTCAATATTCAACATCACAAGTCTTCACTTTATCGTCCTCAAACCTATGGTGTTAAGGCTGCTAATAAAAATATAGGGCAAATCTTGATGAAGAGCACAAAGAATTAAAAGGATTGGCACCTACAGTTGCTCTATGCACTCTGGGGGTACAGAACATCAATTCGATCTTCCATGGGAACCACTTCTTATTCATTAGTGTATGGGATGGAAGCAGTCCTTCCCATTGAAATGGGTGTCCATTCACTAAGGACAGTATTGGAAAGTGAAATCCCTGAAGCAGATTGGTTACAAAGCGGATATGACCAGTTATGCATTCTAGATGAAAAGAGACTCAAGGCCTTGTATCATATTCAAGGTTACCAAAGGAGGCTGAGGAAAACTTTTGACAAGAAAGTGAGAACCAGAGATTTGAAGTTGGGGGATTTAGTGTTGAAAGAAATCTGAGCCCCGATTCAAGATGCAAATGGGAAGTTCAAGCAAAATTGGGCAGGCCCATACATTATCAAGCAGATATACCCTGGGGGAGCAGTAAGGTTGATGGACTTAGGTACAAACCCTTTCACTGAGCCAACCAACATGGATTAATTGAAGAAATATCATGTTTGAGGTGGTAGTCTAAAAGCACCACATCTGAAGTGGTTGTAAATTATGCTATTTCCCTTCCTAGCCTTAAAAAAACAAAAAAAAAACTCGCTAGGCCGAAATCCCGAAAGGGTGGTCTAGGAAAAAATTAGAGCGAAAAAAAAAAAAAAAAAAAAAAAAAAAAAACAAAACAAAACAAAAAGGGTAGGTTGAAAACCCAAAAGGGTGATCTACGCAGAAGGAGAGTAAAAAAAAGAAAAAAAGAGTGAGAGAGCCTGCTTGGTTGAAAACCCGAAAGGGCGGCCTAGGAAAAAATTAAGGAAAATAAAAAAATCAATGAACTACGTGATGACTTGATCCTTCTACAAAGGGGGTACGTAAACAACCATGCATTGGTCCGGTCACGATTTCCCAAAACCACCATTTGACCATTGGCCAAAAATTTCCAAAAATTCAATTATTCCATTAACCCATGTCATTACACAAAACTCTAAATCAAACCTGTAACCAAACCAAAACTCAAGAACCCCAAAAAAAAAAAAAAACCCAAACTCCAAAAGCCTACACTTTAAACAGAACCCTTAACCTGCAAATCCTAAATAATTACTAAACATAAGAGTTTTTTTATCAACTATTAAATAAAACATGTTCAAAGCTAAAGAATAAGAAGGCCACTTTGTCTTCAGTCTTTTCTCCTTCTTTTTTTTTTTTTTTTTTTATCACTGATTTCTTCTGTGTTAGGGTTTAGGGTTTCTCATAGCAACCATCTCAAATTCCTTATCAACAATCTTGTCCACAAACTAGTTAGAGTATTTTGTAGTCATCTTGTGAAAGTGAACCTTGACAAAAGACTAGTCCACTCGGTCAGCCTTCTCCAAGCCCAAGAGCATGTTCTTTGTAGAAGTAAGATTTGTGTCCACAGAAGTGAAAGTTCTTCTTCTTTTTCCACCGGGCATTCCTTGCTCATACTAGAACTGCCTCAGGAGTCTATCTGCCTTGTAGAAGGTTGCCCTTCACAACCCAACAATGAAGATGTGATCTGATCCTAGAGACCACAGTGGAAGGGGTGGGCACTTCCACCAATAACAATTCCATTGGATTGAGGTACTGGATTTCTTGTTCAAGAACTTCACCTAGTCACTCTCAGTTTGGCCCTTAGTTTTAATTACAGTCCTACTAAGAAAACTACCAGGCCCATAATTACCTGTTGTAGGCTTGGTAATCATATACTGTCGCTCCATCAGCCATATTTGCAAAGTTAAGGGACTCCCTAGGAAGTTTTGAGACTCTCCACCATGAAATACAACATTCAGTCCTAGAAGAGTTTTTGCCAAGATCAAAGAAACAGGATTATCACCATCCTTAAGTTGACTCATAACACTTATGGTTCGAGCATCCATCAAACTGTGCCTTCTAGAGCAAAACAAAAATTCTCCCACAAAGCATAGGGCTAAGCCAAAGCTTTTCTGCATATTGTCAGTCACTCCATAGGTGCGTTTGTCAATCAGCTTGGAAACAATTGCACGAAGATTCACCATATGTCCTTTAATCATACTACTGGTAATGGAAGTAGGAAGACCGAGAGCATCAGACAAAGATTCCCTATGCCTGGGATCACAATAAACTGCTACAGATTTCCTGCCTGAATCATAGCCCAAGATGGCAGAAAATTCTTCTATTGTAGGACAGAATTCAACAGTTTTAAACCAGAACACATGATCTTTAGGATCCCAAAATCTCACAACAACATGAAGAAAATCCTGCTTGATCTTGACATTTTTTAGAGCCTTAATTCCCCCCAGTTTGTAGGCTGTAAAATTGGTTTTGGTACTGAAATCAAAGCTACGAACTCATCTGTTGATATCATGAATTGTTGAATGAGAAAAATTTTGAGTGTTAGCCATTGATGACTTTTGCTTGTGATTATTGTGTTTTGCTAACCTTGATGCAGAGATTTGTTGTAGGAGAGATCATCAATATAAGCTACATCAGTTCCTAATCAGGTTTTAAATAGTTTTCAAAGAGTTTGTAGCTGAGTAGGAGAGTGTTTCATGATCAAAAACGAAGAAAATATTTTTCAAAAAACACAAAAACGTGAAACACACATTGGAAAAGCGTAAGGAGTCAACCCACCACGACGTAAATGTCATGGCGTGGCCAAGTTCCATTCGGCACTCTAAAAGTGCTAATCGACACTTTCAAAGTGCCAAACAGCGCTCTAAAAGTGCCGAATGGCACTTCTCATGTGCCAAGTGGCACGCAGCCCCTCCATCGTACTTCCATGCAAGTCCATGCAACTTTGCATTCTCAAACATTTTTTTAGGATCATTTAACACTCAAAAAGATTTTTTTTTTAGGTCAAACTCGGGCATTTTGATGTGCCATCTCATTTGTTTTCAAAAATCATCACTTGCATCATTGTTTTCAAAAACAGGTCAAATCGATTTTTTTTTTTTTTTTTTTTTTTTTTTTTTTTCATCATTTCATTTCAAACTAGAGGCATTCGCCCATGTCTTATTCATTTTCAAAAGAGACCACCATCATCATTTAAAAAAAAAAAATCATCATCAAGATTTCAAAAAAACCATGCATTCATTTTAAACTAGGGGCATTCAACTTTGCCTCATTCAAGTAAGTGTAGATTCCAACAGAGCCAACCAGGATAAGTTTAAATTGGTACTACAAGACTTCATTAGGTGAATTCTAAACTTGTCTCAGTTAAAGTTTCTACATGATCAAGGGCAATTCCAAGGACAAAGAACTAAACATGAAAGTCAACATAAGATTGTCTAAGGGACACTTCCTTTTGTTTTGCAGGAACAATTTAAAAACACAAATCAAACATCATTGGGACTCTACGTCTGCTTGCGAGAAAACCTCCTTGATCCGCCTTTAGAGGAGCCGCCGTTAGTATTTCCTTCTTGACTTATGAAAAATTGAGGATCATACTAACAATTTTCAAGTTTAAGGCTCTTGATCCTCTCCTCCAAAGTCCTTCTGGTGGGATCAGCAGCTTCCATTCGATGTGTCTGAAAAAGTCAGTAAAATCAAGTGTTAATTTCATCATCAAGAAAATTCTAAGCCAAAGACACTCAAAAAGCATCATTGCATACCTAGCTCACGTCATTAAGCACATTTTGGGAGGACTGAGTACGAGCCAACGATTGCAAGCCTCCAATCATCTGCATGATTTCCTTCACAAGATCCACATCAACCTGAAGCACAAATCTACCAGATCATGAGCCATTCAATAAGCCAAGAAGAAATAAGGTCAAAGAAATAAAAATGCAAGAACATACCGGATTAGGCCAAGGAATGTTTGGTGTGTGCTTTGGCCTATTCAAAGGCATGGAACTATACGTTCCATCAGGATTCATCACATCATATTGCCATATTGGAAAATGAGGATAAGTCTCCATGAAAGAATTAGAAGAGCTACTAACAGGGTGAGGAGAGGGAATCTCTTCCTCTTCCTCTCCCCCTTCCTTTCCTTTAGAAGATGGAGGCTAAAAATCCAACATGCAAATGTTGTTACCAAGCAGAAACATGGAAAAGGAAAATGCAAAATGAAAATTTAACTTCAAAAGGGAAGAGAAATACTGTTATGCTAGCCAAGTAGCCTTGCAGATGAGTTCGAATGAATTCAGAATAATCCCCTTCAGATCAATCTCTTCATCAGCCAGAAAGTCAACCAACCGAATGGAGGGACAAGGAGGAATTGGAATTGTTGTAGGAGGATACTTATGTTGAACATGGGGCAACACTCGATCACCAAGATACCAATACCTTCCATGCCTACATTCAAACAATACCTGAAGATCATTCATCTCCAAAGCCTGCTCACATTCTACCTACCCCTCACATCTAGCCCAAGGATTTAAAGACATTTGAAAAATCACAAAGGAACCTAGAATGAGAAAAGACCAAGCCATAACCAAGTACCAAAGATTTAAAAAAAGAAGGGGGAAAGGACTCAGATCATCAGCAGTTAAATTGTCAATCATTAAGTGCCAAATTTCCAAAGAACGCCTGGAGGGTGTTGACAAATGGCGCATAGGCAACCAACGGAGAAATCTAGGAAAAAAGCTAGCAACCTTCTCCTGGATTTAAGAACCAACTCCAAAGTATTCATACATCCAAACTTGAAAAATTCACAACACCATTACTACACATAGCCAAGATCCAAAACCTACACATAGCCAAAAATTTCAAACCTCACCTGCCATACAAATGGAGCTCACCCAAGCTTGAAAGGCTCCTCCTAGAAAGTTGAGTCATGAAATGCAACAGAGTAGCATAAGCCATACTGCCCCAATCATAATTTCAGATTCGCTCAATTTTTCTCAAACTTCACAAGTAATGCAGATTCATTGTACTGCCTAAATCTGGACACAAGAAAGTTCCAATAAAAAGAAGTATGAACATGCGAGCACCCTTTGCCACAGTATCACATTGGGGAATATTCTCACATATCCTAGACAAATGAATATTTTTACTCTTCATTCTGGAAGGCACTACACCTAGAAGTTTCTTGATTTTAGTTGAAGTAAAGGAGTCATTAACACGGATTCTCTCACCACCCAACCTTAGACCTGTGATAACAGTCGTAAGGTGTCAACATTACCTCACCAATGCCTGGAAAATGGAAGGTACATGTAGTGTCCCAGAAGCGCTCTGCTAAGGCAAAGAGTAACTGAAGATCCTTGTATTCATGTGTCTCTTGATTTAACAGAACTTCAAAGAAAGTACCAAAGCCCACTTCATTGATGATGTTTTTGATGTTAGGAGACAATGCTTCCCATGTGTTCTTCAAGACTTAGAGACTACCTTGACTCTTGAGGCTCTACAACACAATAGTTTAGCTCATCATTCCATGACAAATCACATGCATAAAATAAAATAAAATAAAAAAAAAAATTCCCAAGCCGTAACCCACATGTCCAAAAATTCCATGCAAAAAAATCACATGTCCAAAAAGCAAATCCCACAACCAAAACCCACATGACAAAAAATTGTTCACAACCAAAAATCATGCGCCCAAAAAGGTCAATGCCCCACCACCAAAAAAAAAAAAAAAAAAAAAAAAAAAAAAAAAAAAAACAACAAAAACAACAGTGGCCCACCGTTTAGTCTCATTAGGGATTCGGATTCGGCAACAACCGTTCAATCATATGCCTTCTTTGAGACTCAGATTTGGCAGTGACCATTTAGTCTCATTGAGATTCAGATTAGACAGTGACCATTTAATCCTATGCCTTTTTCGAGATTCAAATTCAGCAACAACTGTTTAATACTTTGTTTTCCAAAACTACCCTCACTCAAAATTGCATTGTTCCCACGTTTTCAATCTCCCAAAAATTTCCATTTTTATCATGCATAGTTTCTTATATCTATCTAGCTTTTCTCTCAGTATTCATAGTGTTTCATGTGTTTTCATAGCATCCAACATATGCAAGTTCGCCTATGCTACTTAAACATGTGAACATATATTTTTTCCAACATCATCAAGGCATAAATAATAAAAATAAAAATAAAGCATATATGCAAAAATACCAAAAATAAAACAAGTGCATGCATGCTTTCCTAGTTGCTATTGATACCATATTTTGTCTGCCCTCGATTTGCGTGCCAGATCTCGAAAAATCCAAAAATATTATTTTCTCTCCATTGAGCCACAAGAACATCCAGAATGATGTGGTGCAACCCGCTCGAACATTGAAGCCCCCAAAGTGTCTTTTTTCAGCTAAAATGACCAAAATGTCCCTAGTCAATCCTAGGTTGACCAAAAGTCAAAATCCTCTCAAAACAGCACCTTTCATAGTTTTACATCAAACCCGAGCTTTCAAAGATTTTTGGCAACTTTGACCAAGCTTGACCCTGAGTTGACGCTTGGTGGGCCTTAGAAACCCTAATTTTAATCCAAGCGCCAGAACTGGTTGAAACCAACACCATTGTGAAGATTATCAAATTCTCAGTCCAACATTAATTCATGGGTTGAAATCGGAGTAAGAATGGCCGAGATATCATGAAAACCAAGTTAACGCACTAATCGACGCACCACTAAATTCCAGGAGCCATAACTTTTGATCCAACCGTTGGATTTTCAAGTTCCATACCTTTTTAGAAATAGGAAGCCAAGAACTTTCCAGTGGTGTCAAGATCAACCTGATCCAAGACCTTTTAAAGGGGGCAGCCCTTGAAGGGCCGTCGCTTCATAATCCGTGTTGGGGCTATCAAAGGCCCCAGGCACCTCTAGACCAAAAAAAAAAAATAGAAACTTTCTTGGGTCCTGCTCTTTGCTTGGACGAATTCTGATCTTTTCTTGTCTCTTCCAAACACAAAAAAAAAAAACACACAAAAAACACAACAAAGCCTTTTAATTCTTCCTTTTTCACCAAAAATACAAGGTATTGTTCTTATACCCAATCTTCTTCTCCTTGGTTCTACGCTTTGGATTTGGGGTTTAGGGGTGTGGACTGTGGATGTAGCTTTTTAGCTACTATCCACACCCCTAGCTCTCTAAATATTTCCCTAGCATTTATCTTGCTATTTTTGCTTTAATAATATGATTTATTGCTTTATCTAGCATGTTTCTTGCTTTACCTTGCTTCTAGCATGTTCTTGGCTTATTTCCATATGTTCACATGTTAGTTACCCTTTTCTTATATATTTTATGTTTTGTGCCATGTTTTCCATGTTAGATCCTTTCTTTTCTATGTGTTGATGTTTAGGTCTATATGTTCACATGCTTGATATTATGTCTTTGGCTATCCCTTGCTTAGATTTACACGTTTGTATGCATGTTCTATGCTCTTATGCCTATGTCTATGCCTCCACATGCTTGTATGCTTGGATTTGTGTTCTTCTACGCTTTTATGTTTACATCCACATGCTTAGATGTGTATTCACATGCCTACATGCATATTTCCATGCTTATATGTGTAGATCGATGTTCTCTACATGCTTTATGTCATCATCAATGTGATAGTGTGCTTCACACCATGTTTATGTGCTTAGGCCTAAACCTTTTTTGTCATGCCATGTGCTATTGTAGCCATTTTGTTCCTTTTATTGCATTTTCTTGTGTTTTGGCCTAATGGTTAGGACCCGGTCTAGACCTTATGGTCTTTGTTGTCGTCCATACACCAAGGCCCACATCAAAGGGTTTGGATCATTTCTATTTGCATGTCTATGCTTGCTTGCTTCTATGCTTTATGCTTGCATTAGCCTCTCTTGTTCTAGGCTTTGCCATGTTTGGCACCCTTCGTGGGCTAGACCTTGTGTGGTTACATCCGACACCTATGAGGCCTTGTTTGGATGTAACCATTTGGAAGGCATCTCTAGATGCTAGGTTGTTCCGTGCGTACCCTTCCTTTTTTTGCTCCGCACGATGCTATGCTTACCATGCTTATTTATGCCACCCGTTGGCTTTCTATGCATCTTTACACACTTGCTCACATGTCCATGCATGAGTCTTTCTTGCTAGTGTGTCATCCATGCTTTAACACAATGAAGTTATGGACATTCAATCCAAACCTACATTTGTCCCCTGTGGACACAACCTTTTGTTTGCTTTCTTACTTGTTTGCCTTCTTTCTTGTTTGCTTGCTTTCTTCTTTCTTTGCTTGCCATGTTTATCATGCTTATCTACTTTATGCCTTTTTCATATGCTTTTTACATCTTTTCCTTCCGTTGCTTGTCTGCAGGTTTCTTGCCTTTGCCTTTGCATGTACACATATGGAGCGAGGTCGCATAGAGTTAGGGCACGGTCTACTAGGCACAAGCAAAAAGGGCGAGGATGCGAGCATGTGGATATAAGACAAGCAGCTATGTTTAGTAGATTTAGGGGTCTAGCCTCTCCCATTTGGTTATATACTCTTTTAAACCCCCTTCCTTCCTCCCTCATTTCTCTCTTAGATAGGTTGTATTAGGTATATCATGCCATGTACCATTCGTCCTCATCTCTAGAGTATGGCAATCCTTGTTTACTTTCTTACACCTATATTTTGGGTCACACTCTAGGGATGTAGGCAATTACTTTCCTACTCTGTGTGCTTGCATTGTGCATGATGTATGTATATATATACTTGCTTGCCCCTTCCGATGTGATTGTCATAGTCCACGTCACCTAAGGCACAGTAATTCCTAATTTCCGCCGTGAAAGTAAAGTGACATTTTGCCGGATTTTTGGCATGGAAATCTGGTACTTTGCCCGAATACCTTATGAAAGCATAGATTGAGACCACACCCATTCAAAAGCCAAACCTCATAGCCCCGAAAGCCAATGCCAAAATTAGGTTTTTCACGACCAATCTCTAAAAATTGAGGATTTATCAAAGCAAAATACTGTCCTTGGACAGGCGTTGTAGGGTGCCTAACACCTTCCTCATATGTAACCAAACTTCCAGACTCAAGAATCAAGATTTTTTGCCATCCACATTAGATTAGGAAAAATTCCCTTTTTCTTAGCCTAGGATTGGTAATAAAATCAATTAGAAATAGGTGACCAATCACACCTTAGAAAAACCCAATGATTGGTGGTGACTTCACTTACCTTTGCTAATCACCTAAACTTTGGGCAAGATTCTTGCCACACCTCCAAAGGTAGACAAATACCTTCCTCCTTTGAGAGAGAGAGCACCCAAAGCTCTACATGAACCACGCCATCATCGAGAAGGGCCTCCAATGGGCCCTATGTGCGCGGGAGTGTCACCATGGTGGGTGGTCGAATGAAGGCCCGACAGCAGTTTTCCAATCATTCACGGCCCGGGCATTGACAGGCTGGCGACTCCACTAGGGATCGATGAGAGTTTAGCCTTTAAAATTTTTGATAAAACCATAATCATTGGACATTGGCTTTTGAAAACACAGAAATTGGCATTAGCCTCCAGGGCTTTCCTTTTGGAAAGGGCTTTTACTATGTCCTAGTAGACATTTTTCAAAAGAGTAAAAAAATCTTTTTCCAAAAATATCCTTTTCCGAAAGGGAGGCTGTGAGGTATTTTCATGGGGCTTTACCACTTTCCTCACATGCTTTATCACTTTCCTCACATGCTTTACAGCTTTCCTTCACATGCAAACATAGGGTAGCAAAATTTAATTTCCGCTATACCTTTATCTACTTTCATATATATATATATAAATATATATCTGCTGTGTTTGAAAAAGTCTTTCCTATTCATTAAGGATTGCATGACATATACACCCTTTTTGAGCCGAACCCAGGCTTCGCACTGCTAGTGTAGTCACATCTCTTTGGGGATTTCATCACCCCATCTGCAGATGCCCAGACACAAACATCGGTAGTGTTGCCCATAGTTAGATCTGGGGCTGACTTTATAGGCACTTCTGGGTCCATGGGTGGATAGAAGTAGCTGAAAAGGCCCCCTCGATCCTTCCTACCCCACAACTTCCATGAAGGGATAGGTATGGCAATTGAGTCCCCTAGGATAGGAACAACCTACTAGTTAAGCCATTGCATACAATTGGCCTAGTCATGTCAAACCCGTGAGGACTAGGTAAAGCCCAAAGAGTGAACATCCAAGCTAGGAAAGGATACCCTTATAGGACTAGAGGTCAGGGGAAAGTGTTTTGTAACAGGTGCGCCCTTTTTTTCTTGTGCCAAAGAAATTGTGCTCTTCTCTAGGTTCTTTCTATCTTGCTTGCATAGTATCCATGATTAAATCCCTAGGAAAAGCAACCCCGTTGCTTATACATGCTAGATCATACCCTATCCCTAAGGGTTTACAATCCTACAAAGGCATTCATGCATACACTAAGTGGTCCTGTCACCTAATTGTGCAAAGATAAAATTTGTGGCAAGTAGCCGAAACTCTGTTCAGGAGGAAACGCTGCCGAAAATCTATCAACAATTTTAAAGCATCAAAAGTTCAAGAACTTTCCTAGAAAAGATCCAAAAAGAGATCAAAAGATGTGAAAGTGGCCAAGAGGGTCCAAGATCCAAATTTCCAAGATATCCAAATTGCCAAGATGTCAAAATTGCCAAAGGTCCTAGATGTCAAGAATCCAAGGGCTCCCCCAAGAGATCCAAAGGTCCAAGAGATCCATGCTATCCAAGTTACCAAAAAATCCAAGTGTCCAAGAGCTTCCTCGAGAAGTCCACATTGTTAGAAGCCAAGCTTTTCCTTATAATTGCATTTACCTGTATTGTGAAAGGCCCACTATTGGAGCCGATGAACCCTGCGTTGTAAAAGTGAATTTTGTACAAGCATGTAAACAAAAGAGGGTCTGTCCCGCATTACCAAGCATATCACGAAAGTTTCGGTTACTTGTCAATCTTGTGCACTAATCTTGCATCATAGTAGAAACTCACCATGATAAATACACAATCAAGGGTACAAAAGCCCATTTTTTCTGAAAATGGTAGGTACATGTTAACTAACAAGGATGTAAACTAACACAATTCTAGTGTTGTGTTTCCACATTGTCAAATGCACCTCGTTTCTTTCACCTCCTATTCTTTCTCAAGATCAAAAGATTGCTAAAAAGAAACAGTTTAAGCTACCACCACGTCATGATCTCATCGTCACTAGGTCTTGCGCAAGAGAGATGTCTACTAGTGGTACTTCTCTCCATGAGGAAAATGCTCAGGAAATTGCTCTTCTAAAGGAGTAAATGGCAGAAATGATGCGTATGATGCAACAACTGGTTGTAGGAGGAGGACATAACTCTTCTAGTCGTAGTCAGGGAGGTCCTTGAATCGAGAATGAAAAGTAGCCCCCACCAGAACAGGATCAGGTCCACAATATACCGCCCCAGGGCAATGACCAAGAAATAGATCCTTCTAAGGATAAAACCCCCGAATTTGGGTATGGCCAAGTCAAGCACCAAGTGGAAACTCAAGCTGAGAAGTTTCGAATCATAGAGGGCTCCAGCATCCATAGAAGTATTGATCTAGACAGTCTAACCAACTTCCATCAGGTCATTATGCATCCTAAGTTCAGGGCACCAGAGTTCATCAAGTATGATGGCACTGGAGACCTTTGCGTGCACTTGCGTATGTTCTGTAGGAAGATGGATCCTTATGAGGATAATCACCCTTTGCTTTGCCAGATTTTCCCTGAATGACTGGCCCCGCAGCCACATGGTACATGAGACTGGAAAAGACCTCTACTTGGAGGGAAATGGCCAACTCTTTCCTAGAATACTACAGGTTCAACATCAAGATAGCTCTTGACTGTATAGTCCTTAAGAGACTAGAGAAGAAGAGTGGGGAGTCTTTCTGAGAATATGCCCAGATGTGGCGTGAGTTAGCCACACAAGTGCAAACCCCTATGATGGAAAATGAGATGATTAAATGGTTTATTCATAACCTTACCAAGTCACTCATTTTACTAGCCTCATCCCTATGGGGGAGCGTATTGACAAGGGTATTAGTAGCAAGATGATCGTGGAGCCCAAATCCTTGAGTTTCATGGTTAAACAAGAAGTCAAGAAAATGACCGGCCGCAAGAATAAGGAAGCAGATGTGCACATGGTTGACAATGCATCAAGAAGGATTAGGGGTATTACTACTACTTATACAACCCCAGCTACTAGACCTTATCAGCAATAGGCTCAGTCTACTCAAGCACCTAACCAAGCCTTTAATTAGAGAGGGAGGCTAGACCCACCTCATCCCCTTCTTTGGAGGGAAAGCCAGAAGTATACTCCATTACCCATGCCCATGGCAGATCTCTATGCTTACTTGTTGGAAAGAAAGCTAGTAACCTCAATATTTGCAAGGCCTAGAAAAGGTCCTCTCCCACTCGGCTTTGATCCGTCCAAGAAATGTGAACACCATTTTGGGCTAAACGGCATACCCTTGAAGAATGTTACCACTTGAGAAACCATGTCTAGGATCTCATTGACAATAAGTTGATTTAGTTTGATAATTCAGCCGCTTCGAACATCATCACCAACCCTTTGCCTCCCTATCAGGAAAGGAATGTAAACACCAACATCACAATGGAAGAAAGGGTCCCAAATTTCTCCTCACCGTCATTCCCATGGAAGGCCATGCTCCGAGCCTTGGTCCAAGAGAGCCACCTTGATCTTAAGGGTATGGAAACCCTAGGATTTGATTGGGGAATCTGCTCATTTTGAGACAGTGGAGACAGGCATGCTTAGTTTGATTGTAGAGTGCTCCGAGCATAGGTTCAGAGTCTAGCTAATTGTGGTATTATTTGGATCGAAAGGCAAATTGTGTGAAAAGATGATTCCAAAGTAGCTAGCCTATGTCCTCCAGCTGCCCAGTCAGGAACTAGCTACAATGCTATATCAATTGGGTCAAGGGAAGAATGAGACGAATATCTACAGAAAAACCTTGGTAAGGTTACTTTAGTACCTTCTTCTTCAATAGTCATTAAGGAGATCATAGAACCTGCAAATTTAGGATCATCAGATTCAGGAAAAGAGTAAGTCCTGTCAGCCATCGAGGAATTTATTCCTCTAGTTCTTGCATTGCCTATAGTCGTAAGGCCAGCTTCATCATCCATTTAGGAGGGAACTGCTATTGTCCCTGCCATCCGAGGTTTCGATCCTCTTATTTGGCCGAAGCTTGCCTCAGGAATCTCTAGGGCATTCGACTTAAAATCCCTTGAAGCCATTCTACCAAGTCTGGTGGTCATTGATCCAAAGATGTTCTCTATAGAGCCTAATTTTCAAACTCAGGAGGGTGTTATCATTCACATGCTAATGCCATTCCCTTATGAGGATAACCATCACGTCCCTTGGAAATACAATGTATCCCTGATCTCCACTCAAACTGGAAAGGAGGAGGTCTGCTCCAATATCTCTTCAGGTCTATCTGGGCTTACCAGGAGTGGCCGCTACTATACACCCGAGGAGCTAGAAAATAGAAGGAAAGAGATTGGCAAAGTACAGCCAAACCCGTCAAGAATAGTATCACAACCAAAGAAGCCGAGGAATTCTTGAAAATTATCAGAAATTCAGAATACATTGTGATTTAGCAGCTAAACAAGTCGCCAGCTTAGATTTCTATCTTGGAGCTATTGCTATCGTTCGACGTCCACTGTGAGGCTTTCTTGAAAGAGATGTGTTCCTACAGGTGTCACAGAACCTTCCTTTGAGGGTATGGTCTCAATGGTGTTGGCCACCAACCAGATTTCCTTTACAGATGATAAGCTTCCACCAGAAGGTAGAAAGCATACTTTGCCCATGCACATTATGGTAAAATGTGAAGATATGATCATCTCCAAAGTACTAATTGACAATGGATCAACCTTTAATGTTTGCCTGATGTCTACAATAGAGTGCTTGAATGTGGATACTTCTCTTATTCACCCTACCACCATGATCATCAGAGCCATTGATGGCACTTTCCAGGAGTTGCAAGGCAAGATTGAGTTAATGATTAGGGTTGGCCTCAGGTCTTTCATAGTCATCTTCCAAGTCATCAAGGTGGATTCCTCATATAATATGCTTATAGGAAGGCCTTGGCTACACGCCGCTGGTGTAGTTGCTTCTACCCTTCACTAGAGGCTCAAGTTCTCCTCTAAGGATTAGATGATCACTATTATTGCTGAAGAGCCCCTAACCATCTTCAAGGAGACTTCTATCCCCTACATTGGTGCTAATGCCTTTCTGGAGGCAACTTTCCACAGTTTCAAGCTAGTCTCCATGATTTCCAGAGCTTCGAAACTCAAGTCAGCATGGCCCTCCGCTACTCTAATGACTGCCAAGGAGATGCTCAAATTTGGCTATCAGTTAGGGCTAGGCCTTGTTGCTATAGGACATGGGAATGCTTCTCTGATTGAACTCCCAGACAACAAAGGAGGATTTGGTCTAGGCTACGACCCCTCCGATGAAGAACTTTTCCAAGCTTCTAGAGGAAATAAAAGGAATGCACTGGCCAAGGGATGTCTATTCCTTACATCAGGGTCACTTTTCCGGCTTTGGCCAAGGTCATCAGATTAGAAATGGCACAGGAATCATGCGAAGAAGAATCAGATCTAGCTTGTCTCATTCGCTTGTGCCCTAAAGAATTCTTAGTGAATGCCATCATATCCCCCGGGGATGATCTGACTTCTACTATCTGGCCTTGTGTGCCAGGCGAGACAGCAGGCCATTGGACCATCGAGCCCTGCTTTGTGGATGCACCGACTGAGTAAGGAGTATTCCATCATCGTGTGGTTGGGTCCTCCAATTGCCCGAAAGAGTTGGAATAGCATATTTAGCTTGTTTTTCATGTTTATTTCCTGCTTTCTGCATTCCTTGTTTGCGTTTCCCTAGTTTATTTTCGGCAAAAAAAAAAAAAAAGAGTATTTCCCTTTTTATCATTATCAGGCAAGAACTTTGTTATCCCCCTGTCTATAACCCGTTAATGAAAATTATTTTGCATACTATTCAAGAAATCCTTGCATTTATCTCTTTATTTGCTTTCATATGAATATGTGTGTGCAAATTATCTTATTTTTCTCTGTATATGTCCCATTCTATAGGATCTATTTTGAGTCCCAAGTGGGTACAACGTCTTGTTATAGGATCTATTTTGATTCCCAAGTGGGTACATTGTCTTGTTGCCATAACCAGGATATTGATGATGTGAATGAGACAATAGAGTTGGATCATGACATTGAAGGATTAGAGGAAATTCCAAGTTTGCCTCATGATATTTTGGAAGCTCTAAATAGTGAGAGCAAGGGGTCCAAGCCCAACATAGAAGAAACTAAAGTGATTAACCTTGCCGACGAAGGCGAGAATGAAAAACCCATCAAGATTCTGGTGAACTTTCCTAAAAACATAAAGCCTAAGCTCATAGCGCTACTCAAAGAGTTCAAAGAGATATTTGCTTGGTCCTACCAAGATATGCTAGGGTTGGATACTGAGATTGTTGTGCACAGAATTCCAGTTAAGCCAAAATACCCTCCAGTGCAGCAAGCCCTTCAAAGGATGAAATCTGAGATCATTTTGAAGATCAAAGAAGAAGTAGAAAAACAGTTGAAAGCTGGTTTCCTTACCGTGATAGCCTACTTAGATTGGGTTGACAACACTGGTCCCATGCCTAAGAAAGATGGGAAAGTACACATGTGTGTCGACTATAGGGATTTGAATCGGGCCAGCCCTAAGGATAACTTTCCATTGCCACATATCGATACCTTGATCGATAATACCACTACCAATATGTTCTTCTCCTTCATGGATGGATTCTCAAGCTATAATCATATCAAAATGACCGAAGAAGACAAAGCCAAGACAACATTCACCACTCATTGGGGAACCTATGAATATGATGTCATGCCGTTCAGCTTAAAGAATGCCAGTGCTACTTACCAGTGAGCCATGATAACCTTGTTCCATGATATGATGCATAAAGAGATTGAAGTCTATGTAGACGATATGATTGCCAAATCCCACACTTCTAGGGATCATTTAATAGATTTGAGAAAGCTGTTCAAGCGCCTTATCAAGTACATATTGAGACTAAACCCTAACAAGTGTGTCTTCAGGGCTAGTTCAGGGAAATTGCTTGGCTTTATAGTCAACCAAAGAGGAATTGAAGTGGACCCAACAAAAGTCCAAGCCATCCAGGACATGCCAACACCGCAAAGCGAGAAACAAATTCGCAACTTCTTAGGAAAGGTCAATTACATAGCTTGCTTCATAGCGCAGTTGAATGCCACATGTGATCCACTATTTAAGCTCTTGAAGAAGGACACAAAGATAGAATGGACAGATGAGTGCCAAGCGGCCTTTGACAAGATCAAGTAGTATTTGTTGAACCTTCCTGTTATGGTTCCTCCGATGCAGGGATATCTGCTGATCCGTTACCTAGCGGTACAAGAAACCTCTATGGGCTGTATGTTAGGCCAATTGGCTGGGCCCAACCAGAAAGAAAGGGTGATTTACTACTTAAGTAAGAAGTTCACTAGTTGTGAGATCAACTACATCGCCATTGAAAAGGCGTGTTACGCCCTAGCGTGGGCATCATGCAAGTTGCGGCAATATATGCTCTACTACACCATGCGGCTCATTTCCCACATGGATCCCATTAAGTACATCTTTGAAAAGCCAACTCTTACAGGGAAGATCTCCTGTTGGCAAATGTTGCTCTTTATTTGTGATGAGAAAGGCCATCTAGGGCTAGGCAATAGCCAACTAACTAGCGGACTAGCCACTGAATGATCCAGAACTTTCAGAATCCCTCTTCCTTTATGAGGATGTCATGGCACTAGAGCCAGAACCAGATAGTGTGAAACCATGACATTGGTAGCTTTATTTTGATGGAGCTACCAATTCTGTCGGAAATGGAGTGGGAGCAATCTTAGTTTCCCCTAAGGGCCAGCAAATCTTTGTTTCAGTCAAGCTAAATTTTGATTGCACCAACAACGTCACAAATTATGAAGTGTGCATAGTTGGCCTGCAAGTGGCCCTAAAGTTCAGCCCTATGACTTGAGCGTCTTTGGAGATTCCCTGTTGATCATTTCCTAAATTGAAGGAAAATGGCAAGCCCAAGATACCAAGTTGATTTTGTATCAGAAATCTGTCAACCACTTGATTCCGAAATTTGGAGACATCACATTTGCCTATTTTCCCTGAGCACATAACTAGTTTGCAGACGCCTTGGCTACCCTGGCTAGCATGGTCAAGTTAACAAAAGGAGATGATATGTGGCAATTGCGCATAGAAGTCTGTGGTGTTCCAGCCTGTTGCATGAACATCGAAGAATGCATGAGTGTCGAAGTCAAAGCCGACAGAAAGCCATGGTACCATGATATCAAGGCTTATATCAAGAACAGTGAATACCCATCTGGTGCAACAAACAGTGAAAAACAGTTTATCCTATGCATGGCCTGCCAATTTTTCTTAAATGGAAAAGTCTTGTGCAAAAGGAACCATGATTCTACCCTGCTTTGATGCGTAGATGCCTCTAAGGCTAATCATCTAATGGAAGAGATGCATGAAGGCTTACTCAGAGCTTATGCCAATGGACCCCTGCTGGCCCTCAAAATTATGAGAGCTGGTTACTACTAGCTCACCATGGAAGGTGATTGCATTAAACATGTGAGGACATGCCACTGCTGCCAAGCCTATCAAGAGAGGAAGAATGCTCATCCCCAGCCTTTGCACTCTTTAGTAGCACCATGGCCCTTCTCAACTTGGGGTATGGATATCATCGAACCCGTGATTTCGAAAGCTTCAGATGGTCATAAGTACATCTTAGTGGACATTGATTATTTTATAAAGTCGGTGGAAGCTGCTTTGTATAAAAGAGTCACTCAAACAGTGGTAGCTCGATTCATAAAACATAACATTATTTACCGCTACGGCATGCTGGGAGAGCTCATTATAGATAATGGGGTGAACCTAAATGGGAAAATGATTTAGCAACTCTGCCAACAATTCAAGATCGAGCATAGAAATTCGGTTCCCTATCACCTTCAGATGAATGGTGCAGTGGAAGGCACTACCAAGAACATAAAGAAAATCTTGGTAAAGATGACAAACACATACAAGGATTGGCACGAGTACTTGTCGTTTGCTTTGTGCACGTATCGCACTTCCATGGTTGTGACCCCATATTCATTAGTATATGGCATGGAGGCCATCCTCCCTGTAGAGGTAGAGATCCTGTTTTTCAAGATTTTATCTCAGACAGAGCTGTTGGAAGTTGAATTAGCCTATTCCCGATATGAACAACTGAACATGATAGATAAAAAGCGCATGACCATAATGTGTCATGGATGATTGTACTAACACTGCATCGAATGAGCATTCAACAAGAAAGTTAGACCCACGATCTTCGAAGAAGGCAATCTAGACTTGAAGAAACACAACTAGGCCATGCTTGATCATAGAGGAAAGTTTACCCCAACTTACGAGGGCCCATATGTGGTAAAGAAGGCCTTTTCCAAAGGACCCTTGATTCTATTCGACATGGACGGGCATGACTTCAATATGCCCACCAATTCTGATGTCATCATACTGTACTTTGCATGAAGGAGCCTCTCAATGCACCTCATTTCTAAATTTTTGTGTCAACCAAAAAAAAGGGGGAGAAAAAAGAACAAACACAATATATATATATATATATATATGTAAAAAGGTAGATCGAAAACCTGAAAGGGCGGCGTACATAAAAGGAGAGCTTGAGAAAGTAGACATAAAAAATAGATCGCTGTTTCGGGTTTTCAATCTCCCTTTTTACATATTTTGTTTTTGTTCTTTTTTCTTTTCTTTTCTTTTTTTTTTTTTGGACATAAAAAGTATAGAAATGAGGTGCACCGAGAGGCTCCTTCATGCAAAGTACTGTATGACGGTGTCAGAATTGGTGGGCATATTGAAGTCATGCTTGTCCATGTCGGCTAGAATCAAGGCTCCTCCGGAAAAGGCCTTCTTTACCACATATGGGCCCTCATAAGTTAGGGCAAACTTGTTAGAATTAGTGCTCTTAAATCCTATTGTATGATGTATGACATCATGTATGACATTATGTAGGACTTAGTATTGTAATTAATAAAATTGTTTTATTATTATCTAAAACAATGGTAACATGAATATTTGGACATTATCATTTAGTCCATGAGATGTATAGTATGAGATTTATGTGATTTAGTCACAGAAGATATAAATCACAAGTTCTTTGTAAACTCAGAATTTTAGTTCATAGTCGGTGATGAAATTGGGCATTTCATCTCCTAAGACTATAACATATCAACTAAGATGATTTGTCTTGATCATGAAAGTGTAGACTTTTAGTTGGTAAGTTGATATGTTTTAAGAGTTAAGATATATTGAACTGGACCGGTGTTAGATGAATAATAAATCTCATGACTTCTATTTACATGAACTCTTAATCCTGAGAGAATAATGGACCTGATTATGAAATGTAGGTTGCTTTGATATATCAGGAGTGAGATCTAAAGTCACGATCAAAACCTTAGTATGTTGGGTAGCCACATTTAGTGTTAATGGAATATATATTCTCAAGATGGAATTCATAATCTCTTAATGAAGATATAAAATATTCCCTTGAGATATGTTTAATGGGTTTGATTATTCAGAGTGTTAGGCCTAAATACTTTAGTAAGGAGTTACTAAAGTATATATTTATGAAATTGAATTTCATAAATATAAAATGAATAACTTAAAGGATTAAACCGGATAATCAAGAATTAAGATGTAGTAATCTTTAAAGTGGCAGTCTATATTCATGACTTTGTATTACTACGAATATTTTATGAAAGGGTTGCATATATAATAAAGTCTTGGGATATAATTTATTAAAAAGGCCTAGAGTGCAATTATATTTATATAGTTGTATTAAATATAGTTAATGGTAACTTAGGACTTGTCAAGAGTTGACAGAAAAGCCTAAGGCTCATTGGAGCTAAAGTTTTATTTGTTCTCTCCCACTCCAAGCCACATACTAAAGCCTAATTGGAATAGCCTAAAGGCTAGCCCAATTAGATAATTAGTTATAAGGAGAGAAGCATGAAGAATTTTGTAAGAGTATGAAATGGTTTATATGTGAGTGTAGGACACTCTCTTATTCTCCCTTGCACACACATATAAACTGATTGAGAGACCACACTTCTTGGGCGCAAGTGGAATTGAAGTGAAGATTAAAAGTGTTCCCAAGTACTTCTAATCTTTGGTTTTGAATTTCACCGCACCAAGGTACACTCTGTTGTTCTTATATTCTGAAATTTATATAGTACATGTTATCAATTGCGAATGAAGTAGATCCGTTAATTTTTTGATGCATATGTTTTGTATGCAATACAAACATGTATTTTTCCAACAATTGGTATCAGAGCAGTCTTCAATTTCGAATTTGTATAACATGTTTTGTGAGTTTTGGAATTAGAGATAGTAATTTCATGTTGTTAGAAGATTATACAATTAATTTTCTCTGTGCTCATTGAAATTATTGTTTGATAAAAACGGATATTGATGTTATGATGTTGTTTAAGTTTGATGTTAAGTATGTTAAATTGAATTTTATGGCTATAGCATCAATGGAATTTAGTTTTGATATCAAATCCTATCTATTATGTTCATTTGATAGTCATTTGTTCATGAAAAACCATTGAAAACTACTTTAGAAATTTTTTGGAAAATTTGAGTTTCTTGAGTTTCGATCGATTGAAAATTACTTTCAATCGATCGAGTGAAACAATGACCAATCTTTTTGATTCGATCGATACACGATTGCTAGTTGATCGATCAAATGTTCTTTTTCAATCGATTGAGCAACAATCAAGTAACAATCGAGCTAGGCAGATTATTAAGTACGGATTTTTTAATTTTTTTTGACTGATCAAGATATACATTCGATCGATCGAAAAATATGATTTTTGAATTTTTCTAAGTGTTTTCACATGGATAAAGTGCAAGGCCATGTGTGATGAGATTACACATGTTTTCTAACTAAAAACCTTTATTTAAAACATCTAGTTGGAGAGAGATGCAAGGGTTGGATCTCATGGCCTCCATTATCGGTTCATAGTAGTGTGGATAAGCACCTCGTCTTGGCGTATATGCCTCGTGATCCCAAAGGAGGGTGTTTTGTTTCATGGAACTACAAGTTTAAACACTATAAGGGAGATGAAATATGGCTACACATGATTCTAGATAATGGTATGCACTAGATTAAGTATAATGTTAACCTCCCAAAGAGCTATGTCATTATTACTTAGAGACTAAAGGTAATACAACATATTATTAGTGTTTAATAAGAGTTATCATGATAGCACTAATAATGAGAATAGTTCTCATTAATTATGGTGTTTATAATATACTTGCTACCAAGGAATTATAGACATGGATTGGGTTGTCGTTGCATATATTATATTATGGTTTTGTTAAGGTTCCATATTATATACTTATATGCTAAATTAATAATGTCTGGTTAACTTATTATATTCATGTTTATTATTTTCATATTTAATCATGGCATCATTTAGCCCACTTGTTGCTATTCTTAGTAAAAAAAAAAAAAAAAAAAAAACTAACTGGATCCAACTATGTTGACTAGAAAAGAAATTTGAACATTGTTCTTACTGCTGAAGAGCACAAATATGTGCTTACTCAACCATGTCCTAACTTTCCATCATTAGATGCTTCTCTTAAGGAAAAACAACAATATGATTTGGTAGAAATCTAATGAGATGGCCAAGTGCTATATCCTAGCATCTATCTCAAATGTTCTATAGCATCAAATGCAGGATGTAGAACTAGCTTCGGACATAATGCTAAGTCTGAAAGAGATGTTTGGTGAGCAAGGCTATTCTTTAAGGCAAGAAACTATGAGGCAAATTTCTAATACCAAAATGGCTGAAGGTATTTCAGTGAGGGAGCATTGTCTTAAGATGATCTCTAATCTAAATACACATGAAGTTTTAGGTGTCGATATTGATGGAGAATCCCAAGTGGATATGATACTCCAGTCACTACTGGAATCATTCAAGGAATTCAGACTTAATTATAATATGAACAAAAAGATTTATTCCTTGTCTGAATTAATGAATGAATCGATAGAGGCAAGAGGCATTCTTGGTACATCCAGTGTTGATGCCAATATGGCTGAAGCTTCTACTTCTCAACATAAGTTGAAAGGCAAGGGAAAAAAGAAGAAGAAAAAGGACTTCACCAAGCTAGATGGTAAACAAACTACCTTAGGAGTTGCCAACAAGGGAAAGAAGAATGACAATGCCAAAGGAAAGTGTTTCCATTGTGGCGAGAAAGGACATTGGAAGAGGAATTGTCCAAAATTCAGAGCTGCCAATAATAAGGGTATAAAAAGTTCATTCCTTCTTGAAATATGTTTAGTACAAAATCTCACGGATTCCTGGTGTGTGGATTCAGGTTGTACTAACCATATCTGCAATACATTGTAGGAGTTCCAGGAGACTAGAAAGCTGAATGAAGGGGAATTGTTTCTTACTTTGGTCGATGGGAGTAAGATTCCAGTTGTTACTGTTAGAGTGTTTAATTTATGCTTTGATTCTAGAATTTTAATATTGGAAGACTATCTATATGTACCTAATGTTTGTAGGAATTTAATTTCTACAACTTATTTAGGTAAACATGGATATTGTGTTATCTTGAAAGACAATGTTGTAATAAAGAAGGCTAAAATGTTTATTTGTTCTAGCAATATTGTAGATGGTCTTTATGTTTTAACTCCTGATAAGCATGAATTATATAATTTGAATTAGACAATAATTCACATGTGAAATCATTAAAGAGAAAGTTCCCTTTTACTAATGATGCATATCTTTGCCACTTGCGTTCGGGTCATATTAATTCAAACAGAATTCAAAGACTAATCAAAGATGGTTTCTTAGAATCATTAGACTCTGATGGATTTCCAGTTTTTTAATCTTGTTTGGAAGAAAAAATGACCAAACAACCTTTTAATGCAAAAGGTAGAAGAGTCCAAGAATTGCTTGAATTAGTTTATACAGATGTATGTGGTCCTATGTCAACCCAAGCAAAAGGAGGTTATAAGTACTTCATCACTTTTACTGATGATTACTCAAGATATGGTTATGTTTACCTAATGAGACAGAAGTCTGAAGCCTTTGAAAAGTTTAAAGAGTTTAGGGTTGAAGTTGAGAATCAATTGGGTAAACACATAAAGGCCATTTGATCTGATCATGGTGGCAAATACCTTCTTGGGGATTTCAAGGATTACTTAACTCAAAATGGGATTGTATCCCAACTGACCTTACTTGGAACTCCCCAACAAAATGGTGTAGCAGAGAGAAGGAATAGGACTCTTTTAGAAATGGTTAGGTCCATGATGAGTTACTTAATTATACCAGTTTCCTTTTAGGGATATGCACTAAAAAATGCAATTCATATTTTAAATTTAGTTCCATCAAAATCTGTTCCCAACACACCTAAGGAATTTTGGAGTGGGCGTAAGCCGAGTATGAAATATCTCCATGTTTGGGGATGTCTAGCACATGTGTTGAAAGGGAAGTCTGATAAGTTGGAAGCAAAAAAAGAAGTATGCATGTTTTTAGGGTATTCAAAGGAAACTAAGGGCTATTTATTCTATAATCATAAAGATAACAAAGTGTTTGTTAGTACCAATGCTAAATTTTTGGAAGATGATTATGTGAATAATTTTAATCCTAGAAGTAAATTTGTTTTGGCTGAAATAGATGAACCTGTAAATGAACAACCAATGGATGAAACTAGGGATGATATGGTTGTATTAGTTACACCACAAGATACTACTCATGAGATGTCTAGTACACAGGTGCCTCATCATAGTGGGAGGATTTTTTGGCCACCTATAAGATTTATAGGTCTAGGAGAAACTTATGAAGCTATCTCAGGAGAGGCTGAAGCTGATCCTTACACTTATGAAGAGGCAATGAATGATATAGATGCACATCATTAGGACAAAGCTATGAAATCTAAAATATATTCAATGTATTCCAATCAAGTTTGGGATCTTGTAAAGGCGCCTAACGACATTAAACCTGTTGGTTGCAAATGGGTTTACAAGCAGAAGAGAGGAATAGATGGAAAGGTTGAAAACTTTAAAGTAAGGCTAGTGGCGAAAGCGTATACACAAAAAGAAGGTGTTGATTATGAAGAAACCTTTTCACCAGTAACAATGCTTAAATCTATCAGAATTCTCTTATCCATTGCTGCTCATCATGTTTATGAGATTTGGCAAATGGATTTCAAGACTGCATTTCTTAATGGCAATCTTGAAAAAGAAATCTATATGATGCAATTGGAAGATTTCATAGCAACGAACCAAGAGCATATGGTATGCAAGTTAAAAAGGTTCATTTATGGACTTAAGCAAGCATCTAGATCATGGAACATCAGATTTGATCAAGCAATCAAGTCATTTGGTTTTGAACAAAATCTTGATGAACCAAATGTGTACAAAAGACATCAAGATAAAATTGTAATGTTCCTAGTGCTTTATGTTGATGATATTCTACTCATTGGAAATGATATAGGGGTAATGTCATCAGTAAAGGTTTGGTTGTCAAGCCAATTTGATATGAAGGACTTGGGCAAAGCTAACTATATTCTTGGGATCAAGCTTTGACGAGATCGTAAGAATAGAATGTTAGGTTTGTCACAAGCTGGATATATAGATAAGATTCTAGAACGGTTTAGTATGCAAAACTCCAAGAAAAGATTACTTCCTTTCAAACATGGAGTTCCTCTGTTTGATGATCAAAGGCCTAAGCCTCTTAAGGAAGAAAATATGATGAGACAAGTTCCTTATGCTTCTGCAGTGGGAAGTCTCATGTATGCCATGCTTTGTACTAGACTAGATATCTGTTATTCAGTTGTCATGGTCAGCCGATATCAATCAAATCTAGGACCAAAACATTGGCAAGCTGTAAAGCATATTCTTAAGTATCTACGGAGAATGAGAGATTATATGTTTGTTTACCAATGTGAGGATTTGATTCCCATTGGTTTTATAGATTCAGATTTTCAATCAAATCTTGATTTCAAAAAGTCCACTTTAGGTTGTGTATTCACTTTGGGAGTTGCAGCCATAAGTTGGAGAAGTGTTAAGCAATCTTGTATTGCTGACTCCACCATGGAAGCTGAATATGTTGTTGCTTGTGAAGCAGCAAAGGAAGCTATTTGGCTCAAGAAATTCCTTTCTGATCTTAGTATTATAAGAATGGAGCAAGTTCTTATCACATTGCTTTGCGACAATAGTGGAGTGGTTGCACAATCCAAGGATCCAAGGAATCACGAGAAAGGAAAGCACATAGAAAGAAAGTACCACATCATTCAAGACATTGTTGCTCGAGGAGATGTAGTAGTAGCAAAGATTGATAGTGCAAACAATCTAGTGGATCCCTTTACTAAAGCCTTGCCCCAAAGGACTTTTGAGTCACATTTGGAGGAAATGGGAGTTAGATTAGTGCACAATAGTCTTTAGGGCAAGTGGGAGATTGTTAGGATTAGTGCCCTTAAATCCTATTGTATGATGCTATGTATGACATCATGTATGACATTATGTATGACTTAATATTGTAATTAATAAAGTTTTTTTTTATTATATAAAATAATGGTAACATCAAGGCTATCCACGGGTCGGGTGTGCCCAACCCGCAACCGACCCGATCTGAATGGGTGGAGAAGTTCTAGACCCGCCGCCGACCGCCAAAAGCCACCGGTCGAGTCAGATCGGGCTCGGGTGGGCGGCGGTCGGCTTTGATTTCAACCGAAGTACAGAGATCAAACACTGAACTTCGATTCTTGAAGAACAAAATCAACAGATCTACAAACCCAAAAAGAAGATCTACAAACCCAAAGAATAGATCCACAAATCCAAAGAACAAAAACAACAATAGACAGCAATTTCATAGATAACCGAACCTAAGAGATGAAAATTTCAAAGAGGCAAAGATGAATCTGAGAGATGGAGGCGGAGGCGAGCTAGGGACGTTGAGGACGAAAAGCGAACGTCGATGACGAAGAGCACAGATCAACGACGAAGAGGCAGAGATCGACGATGGAGAGGCCGAGATCGACAACAAGCAGCATCGGCAGAGGGTAGACATCGGCGAAGAGCAGATCGTGAGACTGAGCCTTGGTCATATCTCGATTCGGTCAGGTTTCTTCGGGTTTTGGGGAGAAAACCCGCCAACTGACCCGCCGATTTCGGGTTTTGGAGGTGGAGACCCACCGCTGACTGTCACCGGCGTCGAGTCGGCCGGTTCTCGGGCTGGATCGGACGGATTGGGTGAGTGGGTCGAGTCTCAGTTTCTGTTGGACACCCTTAGGTAACATGAATATTTGGACATTATCATTTAGTCCATGAGATGCATAGTATGTGATTTATGTGATTTACTCACAGAAGATATAAATCACAAGTTCTTTGTAAACTCAAAATTTTAGTTCGTAGTTGGTGATGAAATTAGGCATTTCATCTGCGAAAACTATAACATATCAATTAAGATGATTTGTCTTGATCATAGAAGTAGAGACTTCTAGTTGGTATATTGATATGTTTTATGAGTTAAGACATATTGAACTGGACCACTATGAGATTTATTATTCTCCTAACGACTGTCAAATGAATAATAAATCTCACAACTTTTATTTACATGAACTCTTAATCCTGAGAGAATAACGAACCTGATCATGAAGTGTAGGTTACTTTGATATATCAAGAGTGAGATCTAAAGCCACAATCAAAACCTCAGTATGTTGGGTAGCCACATTTAGTGTTGATAGAACATATATTCTCAAGATGGAATTCATAATCTCTTAATGGAGATATAAAATATTCCTTTGAGATAAGTTTAATGGATTTGGTTATTCAAAGTGTTAGGCCTAACCACTTTAGTAAGGAGTTACTAAAGTATATATTTATGAAATTAAATTCCATAAATATATGATGAATAACTTAAATGATTAAACCGGGTACTCAAGGATTAAGATGAAGTGATCTTCAAAGTGGCAATCTATATTCATGACTTTATATTATTACGAATATTTTATGAAGGGGTTGCATGTATAATAAAGTCTTGGGATATAATTTATTAATAAGGCATAGAGTGTAATTATATTTATATAGTGGTATTAAATATAATTAATGGTAACTTTGGACTTATCAAGAGTTGACAGAAAAATCCAAGACTCATTGGAGTAGAGTCTTATTTGTTCCATTTTGGTCCCACTCCAAGCCAAATACTAAAGCCCAATTGGAATGGCTCAAAAGGCTAGCCCAATTAGATAATCAGTTATAAGGAGAGAAACATACAGAATTTTGTAAGAGTATGAAATGGTTTGTATCTGAGTGTAGGACACTCTCTTATTCTCCTTTCAATATACACATATAAACTGGTTGAGAGACAGCATTTCTTAGGCACAATTGAAATTGGAGTGAAGATTAAAAGTGTGCCTAAGTACTTCTAGTCTTTGGTTTTGAATTTCACTGCACCATGGTACACTCTCTTGTTCTTATGTTCTGAAATTTACATAATACATGTTATTAATTACGAATGAAGTAGATCCATTAATTTTCTGTTGCGTATGTTTTGTATGTGATACAAACATGTATTTTTCCAACAAAACTTTCCTCTGTGATGAGGCATGGCCTGGTTGCGCTTCTTCAAGACTAGATCGCCTTCTTCGAAGACCCTGGGTCTAACTTTCTTGTTGAATGCTCGCTCGACGTGGAATTGGTACAACTGTCCATGGCACATTGCGGTCATGCATTTTTCATCTATCATGTTTAGTTGTTCATATCGAGAACGGGCCTATTCAGCTTCTGACAGCTTTGTTTGAGACAAAATCCTGAGAGACAGGATTTCTACCTTTACGGTAAGGGCAACCACCATGCCATATACTAATGAATATGGGGTCGCACCTGTGGAAGTACGAATAGAAGTGTGATATGCACACAAGGCAAACGGCAAGTACTCGTGCCAATCCTTGTATGTTTCCGTCATCTTCACCAAGATTTTCTTTATGTTCTTGTTAGCGGCTTCCACTGCACCATTCATTTGAGGGCGATACGAAACCAAATTCCTGTGCTCGATCTTAAACTGTTGGCAGAGTTGCTAGATCATTTTCACATTTAGGTTCGCCTCATTATCTGTTATGAGCTCTCCCAACATGCTGTAGTGGCAATTAATGTTATGTTTCAGGAATCGGGTTGCCATTGCTTGAGTGACACTATTGTACGAAGCAGCTTCCACCCACTTTATGAAATAATCAATTACCACTAAGATGTACTCGTGACCGTTTGAAGCTTTCAGAATTACGGGTCCGATGACATCCATACCCTAGGGAGCATCTACGCATCAAAGCAAGGTAGAATTGTGGTTCCTTTTGTACAGGATTTCACCACTCAAGAAAAATTGGCAGGCCATGCGCTGGATAAACTTCTTTTCACTATCCGTTGCACTGTATAGGTACTCACTGTTCTTGATATCATGGTACCATGGCTTTCCGTCAGCTTCGACTTTGACACTCATGCGTTCTTCGATGTTCATGCAATAGGTTGGAATGCCACGAACTTCTATGCGTAATTGCTGCATGTCATCTCCTTCTGATAACTTGACCATACAAGCCAAAGTAGCCAAGGCATCTGCAAACTAGTTGTGTGCTCGAGGCAAATAGGTAAATGTGATGTCTCGGAATCTCGAAATCAAGTGGTTGATACATTTCTGATACGGAATCAACTTGGTGTTTAGGGCTTGCCATTTTCCTTTGATTTGGGAGATGATCAATAGGGAATCTCCAAAGATGCTCAAGTCGTAAACACCGAACTCTAGGGCCATTTGCAAGCCAACACTAGTGCCATGACATCCTCATCATGGAAAAGGGATTTTGAAAGCTTTGGATCATTCAGCGGCTGGTCAGCTAGGTAATCGACTATAGCTTGGCCCATGATGGCCTTTCTTGTCACAAACACAATGTCGAACTCCAAAATCTTCCCTATAAGAGCTGACTTTTCAAAGATGTACTTAATAGGATCCATGAGGGAAATGAGCCGCGTGGTGTAATAGAGCATATACTACTGCAACTTGCATTATGCCCATGCTAGGGCATAAGATGTCTTTTCAATGGCGATGTAGTTGATCTCACAACTGGTGAACTTCTTTCTTAAAGTCGGGCTCAACCACTTAGCCTAACATGTAGCCCATGAAGGTTTCATGTACCACCAAGTAAAGGATCAACGGATATCCCAGCGTCGGGGGAACCAAAACAGAAGGGTTCAACAAATACTGTTTGATCTTGTCAAAGGCCGTTTGGCACTTATCTTCCATTCTATCTTTGCGTCTTTCTTCAAGAGCTTGAATAGCGGATCACATGGGGTGGTCAACTGTGCTATGAAGCAAGCTATGTAATTAACTTTGCCTAAGCAGCTACGAATCTGTTTCTCAGTTTGCAATGTTATTGGGTCCACTTCGATTCCTCTTTGGCTGACTATGAAGCTTAGCAATTTCCCTAAACTAGCTCCAAAGATGCACTTGTAAGGGTTTAGTCTCAACCTGTACTTGATAAGGCACTTAAATAGCTTTCTTAAATCTACCGAATGATCCCTGGTGGTGCGGGATTTGGCAATCATGTCATCCACGTAAACTTCAATCTCTTTATGCATCATATCACGGAACAAGGTTACCATGGCTCATTGATAAGTAGCACTAGCATTCTTTAAGCCGAATGGCATGACATCATATGCATAGGTTCCCCAATGAGTGGTGAATGCTACCTTGGCTTTATCTTCTTCGGCCATTTTAATCTGATTATAGCTTGAGAATTCGTCCATGAAGGAGAAGAACATGTTGGTAGTGATATTATCAATTAGGGTATCGATATGTGGCAATGGAAAGTTATCCTTAGGGCTGGTCTTATTCAAATCCCTATAGTCGATGCATATGCTTACTTTCCCATCTTTCTTAGGCATGGGAACAATGTTGATGACCCAATCTGAGAACACTATCACGGTAAGGAAACCGGCTTTCAATTGCTTTTCTACTTCTTCTTTGATCTTCAAAATGATCTCAGATTTCATCCTTCAAAGGGCTTGCTGCATTGGTGGGCATTTAGGTTTAATTGGAATTCTGTGCACAACAATCTTAGTATCCAACCTTGGGATGTTTTGGTAGGACCAAACAAAGATATCTCTTGTAAGGTTAAATTTATTCAACCATGTGTTGGCTTTATTCCATGCCAAATTTGCTTGTAATTCAGCAATTAGATGCCCTGTATTTAGGTGGGAATCATGTAAGGGTTGTGTGTGAGAGAGTGTGAAGAATTCAAGTGTTTATGCATTCAAAGAGCTTCTCACGACTAGAACTCACAAGTGACTTGCGACTGATGACTCGCCAAAATGCCACACGTGTGAAGCATGCAAGAAGTTGAAAGGTCATGACAGCTAGAGCACTACAAGGCAAAAGGGGTAGTCTGGCTAGTCAATTATTTCAAGACTGAATCTTCACTCATCCCAATCGCGAGTTAGTCGCCAGAACACCCTGTTTTCTAGAAAAATGACTTTTTACATTCCTCACGTACCTTACTATAAATACCCTTATACCGACAAAATGTAGAGAGCCTCTAGAGAGAATTTTGAGGGAGAAACCATAGAGAACAACAAGATTGATTCATTCACAATTGTATACCTTTGATTCTCAAATTCCTCTACTCTCACCCTTTCCATTGGCATATCCTTGAGAGGTTCTTTAGCCAAATCCTTATCTCACCATACCCATATTAGTGAGAAGGTTATTTGGTGCTTGGGAAGTAGTTCAAAGAGGACCAATTCATTTGGTTGATGCAATGGGCTTATTGCGGGATCCAAAAAGCTAACCTTGTTGGAGCAAAGAGCTTGGAGGGCTTAGGTGCATTAGGTAGATTAGGCTTAGAGGGTATATTGCTATTTGCGTATCCCAACTTTATTCTCTAGTGGATCATTTTATCGCTTGGAGGGTGGCGAAAAGGTTTTTCTCTGAGTTCTTCAGTTTCCTCTTTGATAAGACATGCCAGTGTTATCTTTGTGTTTGCATCTCTCTAACCTTTACTCTTGCCTTTTAATTGCTCCGGTGTTATGATTTATTATGGTTTAGAGTAGTTTGTTTATTTGTGCATTACTTGTACTTATCATTCTGCACATTTATTGTTTGAGTATAAGCTTGTGTTGGTTAATTTGAAATTCGGGGTCTAAAAATTCACTAGTGTTTTATTCACCAAGTGAACTTTCATCTTTGAATTCCTTGAGTAGTGCTATAAGTTCATGTTGCAAGTCCTTAGGAAAGTTTACCCCAATCTTGATGGATTTTTCATTCTCACCTTCATTAGCAAGGTTAACCACTTCTATATCTTCTATGTTAGGCTTGGACCCTTCGCTCTCTCTATTTAGAGCTTCCAAAATATCACGAGGCAAACTTGAAATTTCCTCTAATCCTTCAATATCATGCTCTTACTCTATTGTCTTATTCATGTCATCAATATCCTCGTTATGGCAATAGGACGATGTACTCGCTTGGGAATTAGAATAAATCTTATAGAATGGAACATATACAGAGAAACATAAGATAATTTGCACACACATATTCATAGGAAAGCAAATAAAGAGGTTAATGCAAGGATTTCTTCAATAGTACACTAGATAATTCTCATTAATAGGTTATAGACAAGGAGATAACAAAGTTCATGCCTGATAATGATAAAAAGGGAAACACTCTTTCTTTTTTCTTTTTTTCTTTTTGTTTAGAAAATAAACTAGGAAAATGCAAACAAGGAATGCAGGAAATAGGAAATAAACTTGCAAAATAAACTATATATGTTATTCCAACTCTTTCGGGCAATTGGAGGACCCAACCACATGATGATGGAATACTACTTACTCAGCCAATGCAACCACAAAGCAGGGCTCGATGGTCCAAGGGCTTACTGTCTCACCTAGCACACAAGGCCTAATAGTAGAAGTTAGATCATTCCCTGGGGGTTATGATGGCATTCCCTGAGAATTCTTAAGGTCACAAGCAGATGAGACAAGCTAGATCTCATTCCTCCTCGCATGATTCCTGTGCCATTTCTGATCTGATGACCTCGGCCGGAGTCGGAAAAGTGACCCTGATGTAGGGAATAGACATCCCTTGGCCAATGCACTTCCTTTTCTTTCCTCTGGAAGCCTGGAAAATTTCTTTATTGGAGGGGTCGTAGCTTAGACCAAATCCTCCTTTGTTGTTTGAGAGTTCAATCAAATCTGTCTTACTGTGTCTTACAGCACCGAGGCCTTGGCCTAACTGATAGCCAAATTTGAGCATCTCCTTGGTAGCCATTAAAGTAGCGGAGGGCCATGCTGACTCAAGTTCCGAAGCTCTAGAGATCATGGAGACTAGCTCGAAACTATGAAAAGTTGCCTCTAGAAAGGTAGAGCACCAACGTAGGGGATAGAAGTCTCCTTGAAGATAGTCAGGGGTTCTTCAACCATAATAGTGATCAACAAATCCTCGGATGGGGAACTTGAGCCTCCAGTGAAGGGTAGAAGCAACTGCACCAGCGGTGTGTAGCCAGGGCCTCCCTAGGAGCATATTAAATGGGGAATCCACTTTGATGACTTGGAAATTAACCATGAAAATCATGGGCTAATTCCAATTTCTAGTTTAATCTCACCTTGCACCTCCCGGAGAGTGTCATCAAAGGCTCTAATGATCATGGTGGTAGAGCGGATAAGAGAGCTATCCACATTCAAACGCTCTATAGTAGACATCGGGTAAACATTCAGGGCTAATCCATTGTCAATTAGTACTCTGGAGACGATCATATCTTCACACTTTACCATAATTTGCATGGGCAAAGTATGCTCTCTACCTTCTGGTGGTAGCTCATCATTTGTAAAGGAAATTTGGTAGGTGGTCAACACCGTCGAGACCATACCCTCAAAGGAAGATTCTATGACACCTGCAGGAACACATGTCTCTTTCAAGACTTTCAAGAGAGCCTTGCGGTGGACATCAGAGGATAGCAATAGCACCAAGATGGAAATCTGAGCTGGCGACTTGTTTAGTTACTGAATCACACTGTATTCTAAGTTTCTGATAATTTTCAAGAATTCCACACCTTCTTTGGTTGTGACCCTATTCTTGAAGAGTTCAACTGTACCCTTGCCAATCTCTTTCCTTCTTTTTTCTAGCTCATCGGGAGTATAGCAATGACCATTCCTAGTAAGCCCAAATAGACATGAAGAGATATTAGAGCAGACCTCCTCTTTTCTGGTTCGAATGGAGAACAAGGACACATCGTATTTCCAGGGGACACAATAGTTATCCTCATAAGGGAACAGCTTTGGCATGCGAATGATAATAGCCTCCTGAGTTTGCAAATTGGGCGCTATGAAGAACATCTTCGGATTAATGACCACCGAACTTGGCAAAATAGCTTCAAAGGCCTTTAAGCCGGATACCCCAGAGTTTTCTGAGGTAGGCTTCAGTAGAATATAAGGATCAAAACCTTGGATAGTGAGAACAATAGCGATTCCCTCTTGAACTAATGATGAAGCTGGCCTGCAACTGCAGGCAATGCAAGAACTAGAGGTGTGAATCCCTCGATGCCTGGTGGGGTTTGCCTTTTTCTTAAATCTGATAACTCTAAATCTGCAGGTGATTCTATGATCTCCTCATTGATTACTTAAGAGGGAGGTGTTGAAGTAACCTTACCAAGGCGTTGTTGTAGATATTCGTCCCAATCTTTCCTCAACCCAACCGATATAGCATTGCAATCGGCTCCTGACAGGGTAGCTAGAGGACATAGGCTGGCTGCCATACAATCGCCTCTGTGCACAATTTCCCTTTCAATCTAGATAATACTGCAGTCGGCTAGACTTTGAACTTGTGCCCGGAGCACTTTACAATTAAACAAGGCATACCTGTCTCCACTGTCGCAAAATGAGCAGATTCCTCAATCAAATCCTAGGGTTCCCATACCCTTAAGATCAAAGTGGCTCTCTTAAACCAAGGCTCGGAGCATGGCCTTCCATGGAAATGATGGTGAGGAGAAATTTAGGACCCTTTCTTCCACTGTGATGATGGCGTTCACATTCCCTTCCTGATAGGAGGCAAAGGATTGGTGATGATATTCAGAGCAACTACATTATCAAATTGTATCAACTTGTTGTCTATGAGATCTTGGACACGGTCCCTCAAATGGTAACATTCTTCCATAGTATGCCCCTTGGCCCCAAAATGGTGTTCACACTTTTTGGATGGATCAAAGCCAGGTGATGGAGGGCTTTCTCTGGGCCTGGAAAACATCAGGGTTTCTAACTTCCTTTCCAGCAGGTAAGCGTAGAGATCTACGATAGGCATGGGTAATAGAGTATACTTTCGATTTTTCCTCCTCAGGGGATGAGATGGGTCTGGCCTCCCTCTCTAATTAAAGGTTCGGTTAGGTGCTTGAGTAGACTGAATCTATTGCTGATAAGGTCTAGCTGTTGGGGTTGCATAAGCAGAAGTAATACCCCTAGGCCTTTCTAATGTATTGTCAATCATATAAACATTGGCTTCCTTAGTCTTGCGGCCGATCATTTTCTTGACTTGTTGCTCAACCATGTAACTCAAAGACTCAAGATCCATGATTTTCTTGCTCCTAATAACCTCGTCAATATGCTCCCCAATAAGGATGAGGCTAGCAAAATGAGTGACATGGGTGCTAATCATCTTCTCATAGTATGGAGGCTTGAGGTTGTCAATGAACCATTTGGTCATTAAATTTTCCATCATAGGGGCTTGCACTTGTGTGGCTAGCTCATGCCACATCTGGGCATATTCTCGAAAAGACTCCCCACTCTACTTCTCTGTTCTCAGAAGGACTATGCAGTCGAGAGCTATCTCGATGTTGAACCTGTAATATTCTAGGAAAGAGTTGGCCATTTCCCTCTAGCTAGAGGTCTTTTCCAATCTCGCATACCATGTGCAAGCGGGGCCGGTCAAACTATTAGGAAAATTCTGGCAAAGCAAAGGGTGATTATCCTCATAGGGAATTGTCTTCCTACAAAACATGCGCAAGTGTGCACAAGGGTCTCCTATACCATCATACTTGATGAACTCTAGTACCTTGAACTTGGGAGGCATAACAACCTAAGGGAAGTTGGTCAGACTGTCTAGATTAATACTTCCATGGGCATTGGAGCCCTCTATGATACGAAGCTTCTCAGCTAGAGTTTCCACTTGGCTCTTGACTTGGCTATACCAAAATACAAAGCTTCTCCTATAACTAGTTGTTGCATCATGCACATCAATGGCCTCGAAGAAGTCTCAGATGCCCAAGAATACTACTAAGAGCGTTGAGGGGTTAATATACAATAGTACTTCTACAGGTCTCATGACTCGAAACAAAGCTAAGGCAATGGAACTCTTCACATCACAAGAAGCCGATGGGAAAGCTCCTACGACCAAGCTCGTTAATGCCTCAACTCAACCAAAGAAATTCATCTCCTTAAGCACTTTAGGGGCTGGAAAGCACACCATCGCCGAGAAGGAAAATTCAACATTCCCTTTAGAGGACTTAGTGACAGGGGGCAAATCATCCTACTCTGCATTAACAACTAAGTCAAGCACTACTTCATGTCTGGGTTCTTCCCCAGGATCCTCTCAAGAGGTTACCTCTTCAATCTTCTTAGGAAGCTCATCTCGTACGATATTCATGTCAGCCATGATGACGGAGACTACTACCATTGATGAAAAGATTGCTAAAATGGGACGTGCCATCGCTAAACTTACCAAGACTGTGGAGGAGAAGGACCTTTAAATCGCCACCCTTATGAACAAGCTGGAGGTTCAGAATCGAGGGGAGTCTAGCAATGGCCAATCTTAAACTCAACAACATATGTTGCAAGGGGCTCATACATCCTCTCCAAAGAAGACTGACAACCACCACGAAAGCATTACCTTCATCGCTTCTCTATCAGTCTAGCAATTGCAAGACATGATAGCAAATACTATTCGAGCTCAATATGGTGGCGCACCTCAAAGTTCTCTTATGTACTCAAAGCCATACACAAAGAGGTTTGACAACTTATGAATGCCTACAGGTTATCAACCTCCTAAGTTTCAATAGTTTGATGAGAAGGGAAATTCCAAACAACACATTGCCCACTTCGTCGAAACTTGTAACAATGCTGGCAGAGATCTTCTTGTGAAACAATTTGTTTGCTCCTTTCGAGGGAATGCCTTTGATTGGTACACTAATCTTGAGCCTGAGTCCATTGATAGTTGGGAGCAAATGGAAAGAGAGTTTTTGAATCGCTATGACAGTACTCGTCGCACAGTGAGCATGATGGAACAAACAAACTTGAGGCAATGGAAGGATGAACCTGTTGTCGACTACATTAACCGTTGGCGTTCCTTAAGCCTTGATTGCAAAGATCGTCTTTCAGAAGCATCTGGGGTGGCAATGTGCATCCAAGGCATGCATTGGGGACTACTTTACATCCTCTAAGGAATCAAGCCTTGCACCTTTGAAGAACTTGCTACTCGAGCACATGACATGGAGCTTAGCTTGTCTAGCCATGGAGAGAAATGCCTACCCATTGATAAAGATACAAAGAGAGGTGACAAGTACTCCAAGTCTACTATTGAGGAGTCTCTTGCCATCACTACAGAGCCTATTCATTACAAAAAGTGCGCAAGTCTACCACAAGAAAAGGAACGGCATCGACCCACCTTAAAAGAGATGGAAGAAAGGACATATCCTTTTCTAGACTGATGTTTCAGGACTGCTCGATGACCTCCTGGAAGAGAAGATAATTAAGCTACCAGAATGCAAAAGACCAGAAGAAATGGGTCATACAAACAATCCAAAGTACTACAAATACCATCAAGTTGTAAGTCACCCAGTGGAGAAATGCTTTGTTTTGAAAGATATCATCATAAGGGTTGCAAAGGAGGGTAAAATCCTCTTGGACTTGGATGAAACGGTTGAGTCGAACTATACTGCATTCACCGCTACATCCCTGACTCTAATAAAGTCACAAACTCCATCAAAGACACCACCTCTAGCTTCAACATTGGGGGCATCTGACAAGCATATTCAATTTGGAACAATTGAGCCGTTTCACATGCCATGCTTAGACCCACTAAATGAAGCTAAAATAAAAGGCAAGCTGATGAATGAAGATAAGAGTTGGGCTTTTGTAACTCGAAAGAAATCTAGGAAGAAATGCAACCCGAAGTCACAAATAATCCACACAGAAAAGCAATATCAAAAGAGCAATCCTAGAAGGCCTCATGAAAAGGTGATAAGGAATCCAAGCAAAGAAGTTCCTGACGACAAATTATTGCAACAAAGAAGCAACTCTCTAATCACCCTTCATGATTTCTTCCCCAAAAATTATTTCAAGACGAGGATGGATGGCTTGAGAGTTGAAAAGTCGGAAGCATGTGATGAAAAGTCTCAAGATCAAACTTCCAAAGCATTCAACAAAAGAGCTTGTCCATATCCTTCTCAAGTAGGAGATTTGGCACTCGCAACACGAAGACCATTCAATATGTTGTCCAAGAAGTCTACATTGAAATGGGGTGGTTCATATGTTGTCCACGAAGTCGGCAATGGTACCTACCAAATAGATGACAAAGATGGGAAAATGGTTAGTCCCATAAAGGCAAAACGACACTAAATTTGAAAATATGATGTGCTCCTTAGTAAGAGCTTATACTACCCCCCCCCCCCCCCCCAACATAATAATACACACACAACACACAAACCACTTGAACTACATTATAACTTGATCCCTTATTGGGTATGTAGGCAACTCGGTATCACTTACTAAGTTTAGTCACATATTTCAAAAAAAAAAAAAAAAAATTGTGAAATGCAAATCCAAAAAAATTCAAATCAATTGGTAATGCAAGCAAGTAGCAATATTGAAGGAGCTAGCAAGGTAATGCTCCTGACCCATGGGATGAAGACGAACGCCAGAAGATCTACTTGATCACAATCGCTTGAAGAAAAAAAAAATCAAGCACGTAGAGATTGTAATCCAAGTGAAAGAAGAAGCAAAATATCTACTTGATCAAGATCGCTTAAAAATGTCAAGCATGTAGAGATCATGACCCAAGCAAAGATGAGCGTCGAAGAGCGACAAGTCAAGCAGAGCTCTGTTTGGTCCAAATTACATCATACACCTAAAAAAAAAAAAAAAAATCAGTAACATGAGTTAAGTACTTGTATTCGTGTGAATGTTAAGATCAAAGGATTTGCACATGTCCATTATCTAAAGTCATAGCCATGCGTTTGTGGATTATGGCTTATTAATCATGAGGTGTGGTATTGGGGTGCAAGGTTGGGAAATAGCCATGTGTCCGCATGCATTGAAATTTTGGGAGGCGTGGCTGATTGCATGCTTACTATACAAAGGTGAAAGACATGTGTTTCCAGGACAATTTGGTCATCATATGCAGCATTAAGATTAAAACCCATGAAAGTAGGACCACGCAGAAGTCAAACGAAGACAATTGAGAAGCCCATGCTTGTTCATACAGGATGTCAACCTGCAAATACAAAGAATCAACATGGAAACACGTGGCTAGCAGAAAGTGAAGTCAGAGTGCCTAAGTTCCATCGCGTCACAGCTTGGGGACCAAGGAGCACCGATAGTTGCGAGGCGAAGATGAATACACGGACGAAGCTCACACGCCAGGGGTCGTTGCAAGATTATTTGAGATGTCTACGCTGACGAAAGCTTACATGCCGGTAGTTGCAAGACGAAAGCAGTGAGATGGGCTCAAGGACGAAGCTTCCCGTAGTTTAGAGAGTACCGCATGCTCAAATCGGTTGGATGCTAAAAAAGAAGAGCTGGACACCGTGACTTGCTTGGGACCCTAGCGCTGAAGCGGAGATGTCACTGTGGTAGCGCCAACAGCGACGAGGTGGAGACGATGGATGTGGGAACAAAGCTACACACCTATGGTTGTGGAACGAGGGCAGTAAGTGCAATCCTTGGATACTAAGATGAAGAGCAGTACACGATGATTTGCTCTGGACTTAGCGCCTACTCAAGAAGGTTGTTTGAAGACAAAGCCACCAATGATCGATTCCGTTGGACGCTAAGGCAAGAAGATCATAACACAGACTCGTGAACGCAATGGAGGATTAAAGCGACGTTGATTATGCCACCGCAATGAGAAGACCATTCCTGGTTCAAAGAAGATGCACGGGCACTGTCTTTGAGACTACGATGATAATCACAAGGAGTTTGGTGGATCTCAAAGCACCGGTGGAGTAGATATGGCAACACCAAATGTCGCATGTCGCTGGGAGTGGATAGAATTCTCTAGATAAGATGAGACAACAGAGTAATGTCGATGATCTAGCCCACAAGAAGCTGAGATGAGAAGAGAACACCAACGAAGCTCTCGCACTAATGGCCGCAAGACAAAGGTAGTGGCAAAGGCAGTCAGAAGGATGTGCAGTCAAAGCTCTTGCATTGATGGAAAGATGCGCCAACAAAGCTCTCACACTGATGGCTGGAAGACGAAGGCAATGAGAAGGATGCACAGATGAGCGTTGATGGTTGCTAGACGAAGGCAATGGCAAAGGCAGTGAGAAGGATGTGCAGTTGAAGCTATCGCAACAATGGCTGCAAGACAAAGGCAGTGGCAAAGGCAGTGAGAAGAATGTGCAGGCGGAGCTCTCGCGCTGATGGCCGCAAGACGAAGGCAGTGACAGGCGGTGAGAACGTTGCGTAGACGAAGCACTCACACCAATGGTCGCGAGACAAAGGGCAGTGGGATGGATACGCTGATGAAGCTTACAATCCCGGAGTCCAGAGAGTACAAAAGGACCGCTGTTGCTCGAATCCGTCTGGACGCCGAGACACAAGAAGGACAGGATGCTAACTCGCATGAAATTGATGCTTGACCCACACCGTGCCAACTTCTATGTCCTGCACACCAAGGAAAAAAAAAATGAAAATAAAGAATGCTCAGAAGAAAGGAAACAAAAAAAATGATAAGCATAAACTTCCTGCTATTGTAAAGAAGGGTCGACTCCAAGAGAGGCACTCAAGGTTTACTCTCAATCGTTGAAGCATCAAGTCCTTTTATAGATAAATGTTGGCAATAAACCCTAGTCAATCCATGAAAGTTGCGGCTGAGAAAAAAAAGTTTTTTGCGCCGCCTCTTGAATCCAAGCTTAAGAAGGGTTCTTCACTTCTTGCACAGTTGCACGCCAATCGTGCCCTAAGTGATTCTGCCAATTTTGTGGCCCACGCAAGTCAATTTTGGAGGGCTCTTAGAAGGCCAATAGAACATATTCATTGAAAACAGAAGCCCATTCTTCACATTCACATGGGTGAAGGCCTTGTCTACCCATAGACCATGTCCACTTAAAAAAAATAAAAAAAATAAAAAAAAACTTCAAGCCTCGTCTTCCTTTCATCACAAAGACGCAAAGCCGAATCTTGAAGTGGGGGCATTTGTAAACATCAAAATTTTATGATGTATTCACAACCGTTCAATTGTTCATGATAAAATATTTGTAATCAAATTAATCTCCAATTGATGAGGTGGACAATCAATAAATGAAATCAAGCTACGTGGCGACATCAATAAGAAAGCCATATAACAATGTCAAAAGAAAAAACATATATGAAAAGTTCTTATTAAATGGAATACCAAATTAAATTCATAATTAGCTCTCAATAAATGCTGAGAGAAAATTCCAAATTAAATATGATTGAGTTGCCTATAAATCATATGAGAAAGGGGAGAGACTTAGAGAGAAAAACCCTACTAACACTCTGCCAAAATAGATAGTCATCTCTAAGTCCAAAAAAGCACCCTTGCTCCCTCAAAATTAAGGTTCATTTCTACTTCTTCAAATCAAAGTAGAGATTTTCCTTCAATTAAGTTCGAGATCAAGCCAACGGCCCTCAACTTCAAACCAAAACTCAAGTACATCCAATCACACATCCAACTTGGAGACATCAAAGTACGATTCAAGATCAAGCTTCATAGCCATTCGGATCGTAAAGTTACTTGGAGATCGAATCAAAGGAGTTTTATTGTATTCTTTCATTGTAAAGAGTCATACAGAGGATTGTCCTCACATATATACAAATCAATACAATTGATAATTTGTTACACTATTTCATGATCGTGTGATTCTTCTTTTACGAAAATTGTGTGTACATCCCTCTAGCTAGAGGTCTTTTCCAATCTCGCATACCATGTGGCCGCAGGGTCGGTCAAACTATTAGAAAAATTCTGGCAAAGCAGAGGGTGATTATCCCTATAGGGAACTGTCATCCTACAAAACATGCGCAAGTGCACGCAAGGGTCTCCTATACCATCATACTTGATGAACTCTAGTGCCTTGAACTTGGGAGGCATAACAACCTAAGGGAAGTTGGTTAGACTGTCTAAATCAACACTTTCATGGGCACTGAAGCCCTCTATGATACGAAGCTTCTCAGCTAGAGTTTCCACTTAGCTCTTGACTTGGCTATACCAAAATACGAAGCTTCTCCTACAACTTGCTGTTGCATCATGCGCATCAATTCTGACATTTGCTCTTTCATCTGAGCGAACTCGACAGGACTCACTTCGGGAGTCGAAGGTCCACTGGTAGACATCTCCTTTGCACAAGACCTAGTGATGATGGGATCATGATGTGGTGGTAGCTTGGACTGTTTCTTTTTAGCAATCTTTTGATCCTGAGAAAGTTTAAGAGGTGAAAGAAACGAGGTGTATTTGACAATGTGGAAACACAACACTGAAATCAAGTTAGTTTATGTCATTATTATTTAACATGCACCTATCATTTTAAGAAAAATTCAGCTTTTGTACCCTTGATCGGGTATTTATCATGGTGAGTTTCTATAATGATTTAGGATTAATGCACTAAATTGGCAAGTAACCGAAACTTTCATGACATATTCAACAATGTGGGAAGGACCCTTTTTTTGATTACATGCTTGTACAAGATTTGTTTTTACAATGTTGGGTTCATCGACTCCAACAGTGTGCCTTTGACAATACAAGTAAATGCAATTATGAGGAAAAGTTTGGCTTCTAACAATGTGGACTTCTCGGGGAAGCTCTTAGACAGCATGCATCTCTTGGTAACTTGGACATCATGGGTCTCTTGGACCTTTGGATCTCTTAAGGGAACTCTTGGACTCTTGACATCTTGGCAATTTGGATCCCTTGGTAGTTTGGATCTCTTCAATGATTTGAATCTCTCTTGGGAGAATTCTTGAACTCATGATGTCTTAGGACTCTTAACAGTTTTTTGGCAGCATTTCCTCCTGGGGAGTTTCGATTACTTGCCACAAATTTTATTTGTGCACAATTAAGTGACAAGACCAAGTAGTGTATGCATGAGTGCCCTTGTAGGGTTGTAAACCCTTAGGGATAGGGTATGATCTAGCATGTATAAGCAACAGGGTTGCTTTTCCTAGGGATTTAATCATGGATGCTATTCAGGCAAGATAGAAAGAACCTAGAGTATAGCACAATTTCTCTGGCACAAGCAAAAAGGGCGCACCTATTACAAAACACTTTCCCCTGACCTCTATTCCTATAAGGGTATCCTTTCCTAGGCTTGGATGTTCACTCTTTGGGATCACCTAGTCCTCATGGGCTTTGGGCTTAATCTAGTCCTCACGAGTTTGACATAACTAGGCCAACTGTATGCAAAAGCTTAACTGGTAGGTTGTTCCTATCCTAGAGGGACTCAATCGTCGTACCCCTCCCTTCATGGAAATTGTGGGGCAGGAAGGATCGAGGGGGCCTTTTCAGCTACTCCTATCCACCCATGGACCCAGAAGTGCCTACAAAGTCAGCCCCAGGTCTAACTATGGGTAACACTGCCGATGCTTGTGTTTAGGCATATGCAGATGGGGTGATGAAATCCCCAAAGAGATGTGACTACGCTAGTAGTGTGGAGCCAGTGTTCAGCTAAAAAAGGGTGTATATGTCATGCAATCCTTAATGAAGGGGAAAAGACTTTTTCCAAATACAGCAGATATATATATACATATAAATATATATATATATATATATATATATATATATATATATATATATATATATGAAAGCAGATAAAGGTGTTGCAGAAATTAGGTTTTGCTACCTTATGTTTGCATGTGAAGGAAAGCTGTAAAGCATGTGAGGAAAGCGGTAAAGCATGTGAGGAAAGTGATAAAACATGTGAAGAAAGCGATAAAGTATGTGAGGAAAGCGATAAAGCCCCATGTGAAAAAACCTCAAAGCCTCCTTTTCGAAAAAGGAGTTTTGGAAAAAGATTTTTTTGCTCTTTTGAAAATAGTCTACAAGGATATAGTAAAAGCCTTTTCCAAAAGGAAAGCCCCAGAGGCCAATGCCAATTTATGTGTTTCTAAAAGCTAATGTCCAAAGATTATGGTTTTATGAAAAGCTCTAAAGGCTAAACTCTCATCGATTGGAGCAGAAAACCGCCGTCGTCGGGCCTTCATTCGACCACCAGCCGTGGCGACCCTCCTACGTGCGCAGGGCCCATTAGAGGCCCCTCTTGATTGGTTGGTGCGCTTGGTGTGGTTCATGTGGAGCTTCGGGTGCTCTCTCTCTTGATGGAGGAAGGTATTTGCCTACCTTTGGCAGTGTGGTAGGAATCTTGGCCAAATTTTAAGGGATTACCAAAGGTAAGTGAAGTCGCCACCAATCCTTGGGTTTTTCTAAGGTGTGATTAGTCATCTGTTTCTAGTTGATTTTATTATTGCTCCTAGGCTAAGAAGAAATTGTTTTTTTCCTAATCTAATGTAGATGGTAAAAAAATCTTAATTCTTGAGTCTAGAAGTTTGGTTACGTGTGGGAAAGGTGTTAGGCACCCCACAACGCCATCCAAGGACAGTCCTTTGTTTTGATAAAACCTTAATTTTTGGAGATTAGCAGTAAGAACATGATTTTGGCATTGGCTTTCGAGGCTTTGCATGCATGGGGCCTTTGATTTTTGAATGAGTGTGGTCCCAATCTATGCTTTCCTAAGGAATTCAAGCAAAGTGCCAGATTTCCACAAAGAAAAGGTACATAACAAAATGGGAAAAGCTAGACTCCTAAAACTATTGAACATTGCCGCTTGGCTTATATCGACATGCTTGCATCCTCGCCCTTTTTGCTTGCACCTGGGAGACCGTGCCCTAGCTCCATGCGTCCTCGCTCTATGTGTGTACATGTAAAGGCAAGAACAAGAAACCAGCAAACAAGCAACGGAAAGAAAGAGATGCATAGGGCATGTGAAAGAGGCATAAAGCAGATAAGCATGATAGACATGGCAAGCAAAGAAACAAGAATGCAAACAAGCGAGAAGGCAAACAAAAGGTGGTGTCCACAGGGGGCAAATGTAGGTTTTGATTAAATGTCCATAACTTCATTTTGTTGAAGTATGGACGACAAACTAGCAAGCAAGACTCATGCATGAACATGAAAGCAAGCATGCAAAGATGCATAGAAAGCCAATTGGTGGCACAAACAAGCATGGTAAGCATAACATAGCACGAAGCGGAAAAGGGGAAAGGTACATATGAAGCAACCGGCATCATGGTGATGCATCCCAAATGGTTACATCCAAACAAGGCTCACAGGTGTCAGGTGTAACCACACAGCTACAAACCCGCTAAGGGCTTCAAGTGTGGCAAAGCCTAGAACTAGAAAGGCTAACACAAGCATAAAGCATAGAAGCAAGCCAGCATAGACATGCAAATAAGGGTGATCCAAACCCTTTTATGTGGGCCTTGGTGTATGAACGAGGACAAAGACCATAAGGTCTAGATCGGGTCCTAACCATTAGCCCAAAACACAAGAAAGAAAGACAAAGCGACAAAAGGGCTACAATAGCACATGGCATGACAAACATGGCCTAGGTCTAGGCACACAAACATGGCATGGAGCACACAAGCACATAGAAGATAGCATAAAGAATGTAGAGGACATAGGTCCAAGCACATAGGCATGTGAAAGCATAGATCTAGACATATAGGCATAGAAACATGCATGTAAACATGTAGAAGCCTAGCACATAGACATGGAAGAACATAGATACAAGCATATAAGCATGTGAAGACAAGGATCTAACCATATAGTATGGAAATAAACACATAGATACATAGATCCAAGCAAGGCATACCTAATAACATCATACAAGCACATGAGCATGTAACCCTAAAATCATCCTAGAACAAAAAGAGGAACAAAGCATAGGAAAACATTGCATATAACATAAACCATGTAGATCTAGACATATAAGCTTGTAGATCTAAGCATGAAACATGGCATAAGGCATAAAAAGAAAGGAGATTTAGGCTAAGAGCACAAATAAAGCAAGCAACATGCTAAAGAAAGCAATAAATCATGTGATTCAAGCAAAAAAAAAAAAAAAAAAAAAGATAAATGCTAGAAAAAGATTTAGAAAGTTAGGGGTGTGGATATTAGCTAAAAAGCTACATCCACACCCCTAAACGCCAAATCCAAAGTGTAGAACCAAGGAAAAGAAGATTGGGTATAAAAACTATACCTTGTATTTTTGGTGAAGAAGGAAGAATCAAGAGGCTTTGATGTGTTTTTTGTGTTTGGAAGAGAGGAAAAATGTGTAGAAATCATCCAGGTAGAGAGCAAAACCCAGAAGTTCCCTTTTTTTGGTCTGGAGGGTGCTTGGGGCCTTTTACAGAACTAGCACACTTTTCGAGGTGATGGCCCTTCAAGGGCCGCCCCCTTCAAAAGATCATGGATTGGGTTGATCTTGATACCCCTAGAAAGATCTTGACTTTCTATTTCTAAAAAGGTATGGAACATGAAAATCCAACAGTCGGATCAAAAGTTATGGCTCTTGTAAGTTAGCAATGCATTAATCGGTGTGTTATCTTGATTTTCATGATATCTCAGCCATTATAACTCCGATTTAGACCCATGAATAGTCTTTGGACTGAGAATTTGATAATCTTTGCAATGACGTTGGTTTCAACCCGTTCTGATGGTCAGATCAAAATTAGGGTTTCTAGGCCTATTGGGAATCAACTCAGGGTCAAGCTTAGTCAAAGTTGCCAAAAATCTTCGAGAAGCTCGGGCTTGATGTAAAACTATGAAAAGTGTTTTTTTTTTTTTAAGGTTTTAACCTCGTTTGACCTTCGGTTAAACCAAGGTTGACTAGGGGCGTTTTGGCCATTTTGGCTGAAAAAGACACTTTGAGTGCTCTGGTGTCTGAACGGGTTATACCACGTCATTCTAGATGTTCTCACGGCCCCATGGAGGGAGAATAATATTTTTGGATTTTGCGGGGTCTGGCACGTAAATCGAGGGCAAAGAAAATACGGTATCAACAACCTTATAGCGTGTCTAAGAAGATTTCGTTCACAATGTCCGCATCCATTACTAGCATTTGGTATGGTCTGTGAAGTCGAGGCCATTTTCAGCTGGTCTATAGGCTTGGAACCCCGCAAAATCCTAAATTGGGCAGTTTATTTTACATAGTTTCCTCCACCTTGTCCAATATACAAAAATGGGTCCATCCTGCTAATGATGTGTCCCTCATGTTAAGAATCGCATGACCTAAATTAGGACAGTTTATTTCACACAGTCTCCATTCTCTCTCCCCCGAGCGAGACGATCATTTTCAAAATCCACTGATAAATCTGTGCAACTACGATGCAATACAAATGAGTGTGACATAAGCTGGTTCAAAACCACCATCTATGATGAAAATGCAATAGTGCATACCTACAGCAACAACCCTTTGAAAGGTGACACCCAGAATTATACATGTAAGTCTTACCCAAAGGCATTGTTTCACGCATACAACAACAACCCTTTAAAAGGTGACATCCAAAATTGTACATGTAAGTCCTACCTAGAGGCATTGTTTCTTGTACACATCAACAGCCCTTTTAAAGGCAACATCCAGAATCATACATGTAAGTCCTACCTGGAGGCATTGTTTTGTGCAAACAGCAGCATCCCTTTAAAAGGTGATTTCCAGAATAATACATGTAAGTCCTACCTGGAGGCATTGTTTTGTGCGAACAACAACAGCCCTTTGAAAGGTGATTTACAGAATTATACATGTAATTCCTACCTAGAGGCTTTGTTTCTTACACATGTCAACAACCCTCTCAAAGGTGATTTTTCTATGGTGATACATTAGCCCTCTCAAAGGCAGTTTCCTAAAGTTATGCATGTAAGCCCTACCAAAAGGCATTGCTTCTCACATATGTCTACAGCCTTCTCAAAGGTGATTTATCTAGAGTTATACATATAATTCCTAACCAGAGGCATTGTCTTTCATATACATCAGCAACCCTCTCAAAGGCGATTTCCTAGAACTATGCATGTAAGTCCTAATCAGAGGAATTGTTTTTCACATATATCAGCAGACCTCTCAAAGGCACTTTTCCTAAAGTCATACATCAGCTCTCTCAAAGGTAGTTTCCAGAATCATACATGTAAGTCCTAATAAGAGGCATTGTTTTATACATACATCATCAAGGCCCATTGTGGGGCAATATAATACACACATGTCCAAGCCTATCAAGAGACGATACATAATATACATACACAACTGGCCCACCAGGGGGCAATGTTCACAAAATACATGGAAGGTACATACATGCCCACGCAGGGGCTACATCATGCTACAACAGGAAGCGCCACTGGAAATAGTGCCAAACTTAGAGGAAGTGCTAACTGTCTCGACTGAACGCTGTCTCCTGGATTAGGTCTCCATGGGAATCCTGTCGATGGGCTTGATGCCATCACCCCCGTGGTCAAAATGGCTCTATAGAACCCGAGCCACCTGCTCACTAGCTGAAACAGTCTCGTCATCAGAAGAAGAGTCCCCATGAGATGTAGAATAAATGAAAGCCTTCCCCCGATCTCTTCTAGAACTCGTCCTCCATGACATAATCTACAAAATAGCAAGAAATCCAAACATAATTAGTAAGCCCATAAGTCAAATGGAAACACAAGTGGACTAACACTATTTTTTTAAAAAAAAACATGCAGGTATGTACCCAGCACACAATTGCAAAAGATGACTATCGGGACTGCTGTTCAGATATCCTCTGTTCTTACCTGGCCTAAGACCAGGACTACTGTTCAGATATCCTCTGTTTCTACTTGGCAAAAATCAAGACTGCTATTCAGATATCCTCTATTTCTACCTGACACAAATCGGGACTACTATTCAGACATCCTCTGTTACTACCTAGCCTAAGACCAGGACTACTGTTCAGATATCCTCTGTTTCTACTTGGCAAAAACCAAGACTGCTATTCAGATATCCTCTGTTTCTACTTGGTGAAAATCAGGACTGATATTCAGATATCCTCTGTTTCTACCTAACACCAATCAGGATTGTTGTTCAGATATCCTCTATTCCTACCCGGCCTAAGACAAATGTTTGGAAAATTTAGACCCTGGTTGATAGAATTAACAAGTTTTAAACCCAAGTTGTTAATTAGATTTATTATAAATAAAACTTGTAAAAACAAACAAACATCAATATCATGTCAAAATCGTGCAGTGGAAAAAATAAATAAGACAAGATATGATGACCTAAGAAAACCAATGAAACAAACTAGTTTCACAGTAAAAAACCTGAAGGGAAATCTTCCCGAAAAGCAATCCATTATAGTAAAGAGAAGTTTCAGATCTAGTACAAAACCTTTGTTCCTAAACTCTACAATCCCCGTAGATGAACTTACAGCAAAAACCTTCTACCGCTTCAGAACTCTAAACTCTTCAATAAATGAACACCACCCTTTTTTATGCACGAAACCCAATACATGACTAACCAATTGCGTGGATCTCAGTACACAACTTAATCACCAACTTGAAGAAGATGTTGGTTGCAAAGTTCTTCACTTCATCAACAATGAAGATCAAGAAGCACTTGGTTACAAAACCCTAAGGCACAAAAGACGTAGTAGCTTCTTTCAAAGAGAATAAGGCATTGGTCATATTTTGCATATGTTCTCCTTGTATTCTCTTATGTGACGGCCTCTAAAATAAGCCTTATATATATCTAGGGTTAGGAGAAAAGAAGTCCCATAGACACATTCACGGATTCCAAGAAAATAGATCTGGTGTCAAGTAGATGTCGAGGGGATAGAAATTTGCTCGATCGATCGACCAGGTGTCGAGGAGGTGTCGAGATTGCGATAAGAAAAAGCTTGGAAGCTCGACAGATAGTCTAGCTGTCAAGAGGTGTCGAGCAACTATCGAGCTTTAAAATTCAGTACTTTCTCACTTGATTCTCGGACAGATGTGCATGGCTTTAACACTTGAACTTGAAACAAGGTTTCTTGAAGTATTAAACACATCCTAGATCTACCCAAATACAAGTAAAGTTCGTTTTGTCAAAGGATAAGCCAATTACATAAAATAGTGACATATGTTTCTAACAAGTGAATCACATATGTCCTAACAATAAAGACTGCTATTTAGATATCCTCTATTTCTACTTGGTAAAAACCAGGACTGCTATTCTAATATCCTCTGTTTCTACCTGACACTAATCGAGACTATTGTTCAGATATCCTCTATTCCTACTCGGCCTAAGACCAAAATTGCTATTCAGATATCCTCTATTTCTACTTGGCAAAAATCAGGATTGCTATTTAGATATCCTCAGTTTCTACCTGACACCAATTGGGATTGCTGTTTAGATATCCTTTATTCCTACCCGACCTAAGACCAAGACTACTCTTCAGATATCCTCTATTTCTACTTGGCAAAAATTAGGTTGCTATTCAAATATCCTCTATTTCTACTTGACACAACTCAGGACTGCCATTCAGATATCCTCTATTCCTACCTAGCCTAAGACCAAGACTGCTATTCAGATATCCACTGTTTCTACTTGGCAAAAATCAGGACTGCTATTCAGATATCCTTTGTTTCTACCTAACACAAATTGGGACTGCTGTTTAGATATCCTCTGTTCCTACCCGGCCTAAGACCAAGATTGCTATTCAATTAGGACTACTATTCAGATATCCTTTACTTATACTTGGAAAAAATCAGGACTGCTATTTAGATATCCTCTGTTTCTACCTAACACTCGTCGAGACTGCTATTTAAATATCCTCTGTCTCTACCTGAATCCCCCAAATTGGAGGCTATCTAGCGGCCGTGCCGTATGTCTCTATAGTGGGTTAACTAGCGGTCATGCCATATGCTCACTTCCCATCTAGAGGTTAACTAGCGGATGTGTTGTACACCTCGCCATCACACAATCACCAAGTTCCTAAAGAATCCTAAGTTCCCAATCACCAGGTAAGTCCCCTTACTTTTACCTAGCGTTTTATTTTCTACATCCATAGCATCCAGCATTTGCATGTTTTTCTACCTAGCCCACCCAAAAAAAAAAAAAAAGTCTACATGCTTTCCTTGTTGCATTGCTACTAACATATTTGTAGGAAAAGAATGAAGTTTTTGCCTAGTATCAAGAAACAGATGCAAAAGAAATTTTCCGAAGCAGAAGCAGTAGCTTGACTGCATCAGGTAAAAAACTGGTCTTGATCCATGAATAGCCTCTACACATAATTTAGGTGCGACAAAATACGAAATCACGTTTTTTATCTGACACCTCTCATTGCACTCAAGATATTAGATAAAGAAGGGGCAGCTGTTGATACCGTATTTTGTCTATCCTCGATTTGCGTGTTGGACCCTGAAAAACCCAAAAATATAATTTTCTTTCCATGGGGTCACAAGAACATATATAATGGTGCAACGTAGCCCGTTCAAACACTAGAGCGCTCAAAGTTCCTTTTTCAGCCAAAATGACCAAAATGCCGCTGATCAACCCTGGGTTGACCGAAGGTCAAACAAGGTCAAAATCCTCACAAAACAATATTTTTCATGGTCTTATATCAAACCCGATCTCTTCAGAGATTTTTAGCAACTTTGACCAAGTTTGACCCGGAGTTGACTCCTAGCAGGCCCCAGAAATCCAAATTTTGTTCCAACCGTTAGAATGGGTTGAAAACAATTCCATTACAAATATTATCAAATTCTCAATCCAACAACTATTCATGGGTCGAAATCGGAGTTAAAACGATTGAAATATTGAGAAAATCGTGAAAAGCGCATCAGCACGCTTCCTGAGGTCATAATGTTTAATCCAACCATTGGAATTTTAATTTCTCTAGTTTTCTGAAAACTGGACATCCAGAGCTTTCCATGGACACCAAGATTGGCTCAATACGAGTCTGAGAATACCTCTAAATGTGCATTCGAATTTAAAACTGAAAAAGTGCATGAGGACGAAATTGCTGACGTCAGCCGAGCCCGACCAAGCGCACCAAAAAGGGAAGCCGGCACACCTACAAGGTGCGTCGGGCACTAGAAAGCATGCCAAGGCCTATAAAAGGCTCCTGGCAGCTTAGATTGAAGGGGAGACATTTTGGGAGCTGTTTGGGCATCTTTTTGGGCATTTTTTTCTCTCTTTTCTCACCATATTTCTCTCCCAAAAAACACAAAAACACATTAAAGCTTCTTGATTCTTTTATCATGCTTATCTGCTTTATGCCTCTTTCATATGTTCTTTGCATCTTTTCCTTCCATTGCTTGTTTGCTGGTTTCTTGTATTTGCCTTTGCATGTACACATATAGAGCGAGGACACATGGAGCTAGGGCACAATCTCCCAAGCGCAAGCAAAAAGGGCGAGGATGCGAGCATGTGGATATAAGCCAAGCGGTTATGTTCAGTAGGTTTAGGGGTCTAGCCTCTCCCATTTGGTTATGTACTCTTTTAAAACCCCATTCCTTCCTCCCTTTTTTTCTCTCTTAGATGGGTTGTATTAGGTATATCATGCCGTGTACCATTTGTCCTCATCTCTGAGGCATGACGAGCCCTGTTTACTTTCCTACAATTATATTTTGGGCCATGCTCTGGGGATGTAGGCATTTACCTTCTTGCTTTGTGTGCTTGCATTGTGCATGATGTATGTATATATACTTCCTCGCCCCTTCCGGTGTGATTGTCACAGTCCATGTCACCAAAGGCAAAGCGATGCCTAATTTTTGCCGCCAAAGTAAGGTGACATGTCACCGAATTTTTTCTGTGGAGATCTTGTACCTTGCCTGAATGCTTTAGGAAAGCATAGATTGGGACCACACTCATTCAAAAGCCAAACCTCAAAGCCCCCTATGCATGCAAAGCCTCGTAAGCCAATGCCAAAATCATGTTTTTTACTATTAATCTTCGAAAATTAAGGTCTTATAAAAACAAAGGGCTGTCCTTGGATAGGCATTGTGAGGTGCCTAACACCTTCCTCACACGTAACCAAACTTCCGGACTCAAGAATCAAGAGTTTTTTGCCATCCACATTAAATTAGGAAAAATGCCCTTTTTCTTAGCCTAGGATTGGTAATAAAATCAACTAGAAACAAGTGACCAATCACACCTTAGAAAAACCCAATGATTAGTGGCGACTTCACTTACCTTTGGTAATGACCTAAAATTTGGCCAAGATTCTTGCCACACCCCCCAAAAGTAGGCCTACCTTCCTCCCCCGAGAGAGAAAGCACTTGAAGCTCCACGTGAACCACACAATTATTAAGAAAGGCCTCTAACAGGCCCCGCGCATTGGGAGTGTCACCACAACAGGTGGTCGAACGAAGGCCTGACGGCAGTTTTCGATAGTGAGGTAGACTAAAATAATTTTGTAAAATCTTAAATTGATTAAGAAACTACATCATTGCATGATTTACTCTTGTATGACTTCAATTTTGTTACAATTTTATGAAGAAGCCATTGCTTGAACATGCAATGGTTTATAAAAAATTTGTTAGAAAATTTCAGATATTGTTGTAGACACTCGATTTTGCACCCATAACCTAATCAAGAAAGATGGCTAGAGTGACCATTCATATACTCGACATTTAGAGTTGCATTATATGCATTAATTCATTCATTGCATATCATAAAAATGATATTGAGGTTCTAATGGTTGCATGGCATGTCCGATTTCCAAATAAGACCATCGGATTGTAAGATATCACATGATTAAGTTTACATGGTCTGCATGCATTTTTTTGGGTAGAACCGACCATGCATGATTAATTTATATTAATTCTAATTGGATAAACAATTAAAATTAATTAAATAATTTTGTGATTGGTTGTTGGTTAGTGTCAAAAATAGATTTGCTTGCATGGGAATAAAGTGGATAATCAGATAACAAAGAAGTTATGGATAATAAAGACTTTTTGGAATATTTATCTACAAGATAATTATCACTTTAAAGACCTGAATATTCAGAAAAAGTGATTAATTTTTAGAATACAAACTAAAAATGCGTCTAAGTACAATTCCTAGCTCGAAAATTGTCAAAAAAAGGAGTCCAAATTGGACCAAAATTCAAATGCGAGCTTGTCACCTAAGAGAGCAATTTGGCACTCTTGGAGTGCCAATCGACACTTCCCAAGTGCCGATTGGCAAAAATTCATGGCTCGGCCGAAGGACTCCTGGACTGAGATAAACCTTACCTTTTTTCGATTTTTTAGAGATAAGGACGCATTCCAATTCGTATCTAATCATTCAGCTAATTCTTCGAAGCATTCCAACCTCTATAAATAGGGGATGCCTCTCAAAATTCAGCACACTTTCTGACCCCCCCCCCCCCCCCTTCCTTTTTCTGGCTCTTCTCTTCTAACTTTTCAATTCCCTTACGTTAAAGATGTTCTGGAGCTTTTGCTTTAGGAACTTCTTTCTTGTAAGTAAAGTTTTTTAGGCTTCAAAGAAGTGAACAAATTTCTTTGAATCCTAAAATATTCTTTCATTAGAAGAGCACGCTCATGTAAGAGGTATTCAGTTTTTCTTCTTTCTTTTATTCTTTCATTAATTTTGGTTATTGTTTGATGCATGAATATGTTTAGCATATTTTTATTATGTTCTGTTCTTGATATGGTTACCATGCCTAAATACATTGCTAGAATTTTCTTTAACATGTGCTTAGGTGATTGTTTATTGTTACTCTTTTGCTTAAGTTTCAAAATCTACAATGGCTGACAAAGATTCTTTTATGAAAACAAAAAATTGATCTGTATTTTTTTTAGATCTAATTTTTTTTAGTTCAAAACTGATCTGTATTTTTCAGATATGATTTTTTAGTTCAAAAACTTATCAGTATTTTCAAATCTGATTTTTTTTGCACAAAAGCTAATCTGTATTTTTCAGATATGATTTTGTTAACACAAAAACTTATCTATATTTTCATTAAATACAGATCTGAATTTTTTAACACAAAAACTAATCTGTATTTTCATTAAATACAAATCAGATTTTTTTAGAAAAAGTTTTCTTTGTTACAAAATTGCAAAGTTTGAAATTTAAAAGAAGGAATTGAAAGTTAGGTTGAAGTCTTGTCTTTTTTTATGATGCATGTATAATAAATTTATCTCATGAATGTGGATCCTCTTTCATTTTTTTTTTTTAATTTCTTTTACATTAAAAAAAAATATGATTTTTCTTGATAAAATCACCTTTTTTGAACTTTACACAAAACAGATCTGATACTTTTTAACAAAAATCTTATTCTTTCTCTTACATAAAAACAAATTTTCTTTACAAATCCAATTTTTTTATTCACAAAACAAATCTGAATTTTCTTGAAAAAGAGGACACATCCATAAGGAAAATTTATTTAAATTAATTTTACCAAGTGTGCGTCGTTTTTGTTCAACATATCATTTAACATCATGCAAAAAATGGTATATTGGTCATTAGAGTCTAGAAGACCAGACTCTGTCTGGGCGGAATGGGTCCCTAACACCTTCCCATTCCGTAACCTAGCCCTCAAGTTTAGGGTTTTTGGATAGGTAGATTAGTTTTTTGTCTATTTGATTTTTGTAGATTGTAACTAGGACCAAAGTTTTATATTCTTTTGCATAGATTGTAACTTGGACCCAAAGCATTGTAAGTTTTAATTTACCAAAATTGTACTTGTCTTTATTCAATCAATGACTTTCGAAATATTTTGATCATGTAATTTGTATTTATTTTTTCTTAATCTTTTTTTGTATAAAAAAAATAAGTGGCGACTTCACACCACTTGCCCAAAAAGAGAGTTGCCCTTAAAAGCACCCAAATCTCTTTTCTGAGAGCACTCGATTTTTTCGGTCTCTCACAACTACAAAAAAATAACTTAAAAATTCAGATATTAAAACTTCTGAAAGACCAAAAAAAATTAAAGAATCAGATAATTCACTACATAGAAATTATTGAAACAAAATAAAATATATCTGACTAAACAATAAAGAAATATAAGAGAAAGATGGATTAATTTTAAAAGAATAATCCATGGCTATAACTATGATCCCCAAACCTACTAGAACTACGATACTGAACAAAGGATTTGGGCCCCAATTTAATTATTTGTGAGCTTTACTACAATCCTACAGGTAGAGCTCCGAACTTCAGCTGGATAGTCCAAACTGTATTCTCCTTCGGAAAAACCCTTTTTGACCCATTCACCCTCCCCTCTTATTCGTTCTTCTCCCACCGTGTTTAATTGCTCTCACTCTCTATGTTTTCCTTCCTTTTCTTCAATCTACCCCAATCTCCCTATGTTTTCCTCTGTTTCCTAATGTTTTTCTCAATGTTTTTCAACCAACCTCTCTTGTTTGCCTCCCCATTCCTTTTATATTATCCTATTAGTGGGGTACTCATTATTACCATCTTTCCACTTCGCACACATTTCCACCTCTCCCAGAATCCCAAAAGAATCATCACGCCTTCTGAGAATTCTCTTGGAACCTGTTCCAAACACCAAACAGTGTTCGGTAGCAAGTTTCCCAAAGGCATTAACAAGTGACTAGTCCTAGCCTTACAATGTTGGGCCTTGGTCACATGGGCCATTCTAGGTCACCCAAGCCCAAGCCCCTACAATAACTATTGAAAGGAATCAAAAGATTCAGAGCCTAAAAATTATAGATAATATATATATATATATGTGTGTGTGTGTGTGTGTGTGTGTGTGTGTGTGACTACACAAATTTAGATGTTGAAACATCCAAAAGGCCAAAAAAGATATATAATTAAAGAATAAGTTATTAAAACAATTCAAAAAATATATTTCTATTCAAAAGAGAAATAAAAATAAAAATAAAAAATTACACGAACTCATAAAGCAATAAGTTTTAAATTTTAATAGGTCTAAACTTTAAACGAACCTTATCAGCATGTGGCCCACGCTAAAAAATGTTGAGTAGGAGCCCACGTTGAAATAATGAAAGTCATACCTCCTCTTAATATATCGTATATAAGCTTTTTGCGCAAAAAATTAACATACTTACATATCGTGAGGTGAAGCAAAGACATATGCAGTAGCAGCAACCTTAAATTTCAATTATTGCAAGTTTTTTTATCTTGTAAAAAATAGCTAAAGAGAGTTTGGTGGTTCATGTACAAAAATTACTTTTTAAAAAATACGTGAAAAACCATAAAATAAATTTTTTTTTTTTTTTAACAAAGTAGAGGAGAAGAAAATAACTGAAGAAGAGCTCATACCTCTTAACGGTTTAAATATATATATATATATATATATATATATATATATTGGGGTTTGCACTACTTTTATAGCGTTCATGATTAACCTCACAAATTTGGAGATAAATTATCAACATTTGAGTTTGAGTTTAAGTTGGACTTGTTAGAGAGATAGAGTTTCACTCCTTGTTAAGTTTGGACTAAACAAAAATAATTTTGTTTAGAAAAATGATTATGATGAGTTTGAGTTTAAATTGGACTTGATAGAGAGATAGAGTTTCACTCTTTGTTAAGTTTGGACTAAAGAAAAATAATTTTGTTTCAAAAATGATAATGATGAGTTTGAGTTTAAATTTGACTTATTAGAGAAACAAAGCTTCACTCCTTGTTAAGTTTGGACTAAAGAAAAATATTTTTATTTAAAAAAAAATGATAATGATGTGACAAGTTCAAGAAAAGTCAATAAAAAGTCAAACATTTCTATTTTATATATATATATATATATATATATAGATGATAAAATTGACCATCTCTCATATGAATTAGTCGGGTTCATTGGGGCAATACAACTAACAATAAAATTACATTTTTCTACAACAAAACAATCAAAACACCTTACCCGAAGAAGCCACTGTTAACTCACTCATCGATGCCGCCATTAGGGAATGGAACATGACCCTCATCAAACAAATTTTTCTCCATGCGAATACCGAGACCATCCTTAGCATCCCACTCAGCCAACGTCGGCCCATGGATCGTTTAGTCTGGGGTTACACGCCTAAAGGCAACTTCTCTATCAATAGTGCATACAAGGTGGCTCTATCTCTTGCTTATGATACAGCTTCAGGGAGCACGTAAAACACCCTGTTAGGACATATGTGATTTACTTGTTAGGAACATATGTCACTATTTTATACAATTGGCTAATCTTTTGACAAAACACACTTTACTTGTATTTAGGTAGATCTAAGATGTGTTTAATACTTCAAGAAACTGTGTTTCAAGATCAAGTGTTGAAGTTATGCAAGTCTATCCAAGATTCAAGTCTGAAAAGTGGCTGTCATTAAAACTTGATAGCTAGCCATCTATCAAGCTTGAAGAGCTATTCTAGCCCCATGGCTTAACAACTGCTCAACAACAACTCGACAGATAGGCATCTGTCAAGGTTCATGAAAAACAAAATTTCAGTTCTGTTTTGACTCTAATCCATAATTATGTGCTTGAGCTTTCTTTTCTCACAATCCTAGACATATAAAAGGATTATTTTAAGGGCCTTCAAAGAGGACACAAGTTGCACAAGTGTTGAGCAAAGTTTGTTCAAGCAATTTGTGAACAGAGACCCAGTTTTGCCCTAGTTCATCATTCTTGTGAAGAAGTTGCTGTGTTTTTGCACCACAGGATTTTGTGACCAAGCATCTTTTTGATCTTCATCGTTGGGATGAACTAAATAATTTTGCCGCCAACAACCTTCTCTAGTTGGTGATTGAAGTCACGTACTGGGATCCACGCAATTGGTTAGTCACGTACTGGAAGCCGTGCATCAAAAGGAGAAATTGTCACTACAGAACAAGTCCAATTAGGTATTGGGGTAAGGGTTCAACTGTAGGTTGGTATAAGGTACTGGGATTCCTTTACTTATAACCGCTTGTTGTGATAATAGTGGAATTTCGGGAATGGTGACCTTAAAATCACCCGGTAGGGTTTTTACCGTGTTGGTTTTCCCCATTCGTAAACAAATCACCGTGTCAATTTAATTTCTACTGCACTTAGTTTAATTGGTGATTTGTTTGTGCTATCACGCGTTTGCATGTTAATTTGATTAATAAATAAACTTGGCTAATTAATCAATTAATTCATCACAAGGGGTCAATTCGTTTTTGGCACATCAAGTGGTATTAGAGTAGGCACACTCTGATTAGGTTTTAATCTTTGCTGCTTTAATCCATTGACCCCTATTTGTCATGGATAGAGGACAGTCTTTAATCATATCTCCTTTATTTGATGGCACTAACTATACATACTAGAAAGTACGCATGAGAGCTTTCTTGCAGTCTCTAGATAAGAAGGTGTGGCAAACTGTAGAGATTGGCTGGACCAAGCCAAAGGAAGCACCGACCGATTGGGATAAAGCCAAGATCAAGGCGGCAAACTTCAACAACAGGGCATTGAATGCTTTGTTCAGTGCAGTCACTGAACAAAGCATGGAACAAAGCCAAGAAGATATCCTCCACTGAAACTGCAAAGGAAGCATGGACCATCGTCCAGACAACCTATGAAGGAACTAAGGCTGTCAAGGACTCGAAATTTCAGAGGCTCACAACAAGCTTTGAAGAGATTAAGATGGAGGAGGATGAGTCATTCGATGAGTTCTATGCCAAGCTCAAGGATATAGTGAACTCAGCTTTCAATCTTAGGGAAACCATTCCTAAACCAAAAATTGTGAGAAAGGTGCTCAGATCTATACCTGAGAGATTTCATGCCAAGATTACGGCGATTGAGGAATTAAAGGACACTAACAAGATTCCTTTGACAGAGCTGGTTGGTAATCTGTAGACTTACGAGCTAGGGTTAACGAGGATTGGTAAGTCGGGCAAGGGCAAGAGCATGGCCTTGAAGGCCAAGAGCAGTGACACAGATGAGTCTTCAGACGATGAAGATTCTAAGATGAAGTCCTACATCACTAGGCAATTGAAGAAGTTCATGAAGAATGCCAATGGGAAGGGCTTCGACAAGGACTGTAGGCAATCCAGTTCTTCTCAGTTCAAGAGTCAAGACAAAGGGAAGAAGAATGCTAAGGATGGTGGTTAGTACACTGTTTCTGTAGGACCTAAGTGCTTTAGGTGTCAAGGCTTTGGTCAGATGAAGCAGGAGTGTCCTACATATCTTAAAAGCATTAGAAAGAGCAAGGCACTCGTTGCTACTTTGAGCGACACTGAGCCTGAGGATGATTCCAACAATGAGGATGACGGAATCTTGAATGCCTTCACTGCCACTCTCAATTTTACTAAGGGGATTGTTAAAGATGTGGATGAAGAAGAGGAATTGGTAGAGTCCAAGTTTGAGAAGATGGATGATCAAGATGATATCCATACAACCTATGAGAAACTATATGAGCTTTCTGAGAAACATGAGAAACTTTATAGGCTGGCCACCAAAAAGCTTAGTGATGTGGAACTTGATCGTGAAGAGCTTTCCACAAAGTTTGATGAAGCTAATCAGACTATTGGAGTATTAAGGTTTGAAAATAATTTCTTGGTTGAGAATACCAAGAAGCTTGAAGTGGAGCTGTTTCAAGTCAGAGCTCAATTGGAGAGGACTTCAAGTGCAAAGCTTGATGAGATGCTCAGTCTTCAAAAATCTGTTTCTGATCGAACAGGCTTAGGGCATAGTTTCTCTTCTTCTAATATTGCTTCTATTAGTACTACTGTTTTTGTTCCTCCTAGTAATAATGTTGAAATTGAGAACAATGATGTTAAAACTGATTTAGCTAGTGAGAACATAGATAAAGGTAAATTTATCTTAGGAGCACCCCCTAAGCAAGATAAGAAGAAAGCTAAAAACCCTAGGGCTAAGAAGGCTAACTCTCAAAAGCCTAAACAAAAGAAGCAGCATATTTGTCATCATTATGGAGTTGTTGGTCATACTCGACCAAATTGCTATAAGTGGTTAGCCACTCAACAAAACAGCGGCATGATAGTATCTGGAAGCTAGAATCAGCTTCAATCCTCTCTTGCTCCCCTTGGAGATCTTCTCAAAGCCCTCATGTTCCTTTCGAACTTGAACAGTTTCAATTCTTCCCCCTCACCACCAGATCAAGGATTTGCTAGACAGAAAGGTTCTTCCAAGGTGTGGAAGGAAAAAGGCTCCAAGTGATTCTATCACTTTCTTCTCTCTCTTTGTGTTTTTGTTTTTTGCATAACTTGTGTGTTTTGGTTTTATTTTGAGTCAGTCTAGTTTTTATGCTTTGCTTTGTTTAACATGTTTTTGTTTGCTTGTTTTCAGTTTTGTTTATTTTTGTTTTTGATATTAAAAAAAAATTGAATTGAAAAATTTTTAAAAAAATTGAACTGAAATTTTTTTTTAAAAAAATACAAAAACAATGTGTGTTTTGTGTACATTGGTACTTGTGTACCTTGGATGTCCATTGAAACAAAGTTTTCTAAATTTTGTATCTTTTGTAGCTTAGATGAGCATCTCTATGCACAACTAAGCAAGTGAGCTTTGTGGCTGGTGTTTGTGATGAGTAAGGTTAAGTGATCTCTTGTACTTAACACTTGTATCACTCTTTTTGACGGGAATGACTAAAAAATCCTAAGAGAAAGGTATAAATAACCATCTCACCACTGTTGCCCGCCAATCATGAAATGACATCTGTATGCTTTGGCATAGCAAAAGTGCAATGTCAATGACATTTGTGTGCTTCGGCATAGCAAAATTGGAATGTCAAATGCTTAACATTATTGGGTATTTCTTTTCTCTCTTATTATATGCCCATGCATGATTTGTTTAAAAAGAAAAATATGCACAAAAAAAAAAAAAAGATCAAAATGCTTTAAATATGATTACAAGCGTGTATTCTAGAAGATGTGGGAGTTATGGGATGTACCTTGAAGGTGATAGTCCCCATCAAACAGTTATGAGTGTGTGTGAGTTAAAGCGATTTTCTCATATCTCAAATCATCATAACATGTATAAACTTATGCAATCTTGCACACACAACATGCAATATTCTTTGCTACTCTTGATACATGTGCAGGTACAATGTGATTTGGCCATCACAAGCTTTACATGTGTTAATGTATGCTCACTAAACTGTCTTAACTTGTTTTTGAAATATAAAATTGGTTAGACTTTTTTAGTGTGTGTGCGTTTTTAGGATCTATGTGCTTAAAATTGTTGTTGAGAGATGATTTTGAGAACTTAAAATGCTGTTTGGATCTTTGGTTGAGTTGCATGCTTGATTGCATTCATATATGTGTTTTTCCCTTCTTGAAAAACTATTTTTAAGCAATCTCGACAGCTTTTCGACACCTCCTCAACACCTGGCTATCTATCGAGCTTTTCACCTTCCTCTTATCGCAATCTCGATAGCTTCTCGACAGCTAGCTGGATCGATCAAGATTTCTTCTAGATCCTCGATAGCTTCTCGACAGCTAGTGGATCAATCGAGCTTCCTTTAGCCTTTTGTTGATTTATCCCTTGACAAATCCTCGACAGCTGCATCTGTTAACGCTTTAAACTCTCGATACCTTTCTCGACAGATGTCTTGACACCTCTCGACACCTCTATCTATCGAGCTTTACTGACCTTCTATATAAATGTCCAGCGCGATCCGGTTCTCACTTTTCTCGATCTCTCTCTCGACAAAACCATCCTTTCACCTCCCAAAACACACTCTCTCTCTCACTCAAAACCTCTTTCCAAGCTATTTTCAAGCTTTCTTAAGTTTTTCTCTTCACTTGGTAAGTTTCTTTTCTCTCATTTACATGCATTTCATGTTTTGAAACTTAGGTTTTGGTGTTTTTGAAAAATTTTGGGGTTTTTCAAAATTGATGAGTTATTGTTGAAATTTTGGGATGGGTTTTTGCTTAAATGAGTTTAAAATCTCATACATTGCATCATATAAGCATTATAATAGTATTATCATGAATTTAGATGTGTGCAAATTGATTGTGTACTGGTAGGATTGGATTGGGCTGAGCCCATGATGCCTTTTATATTACATGTCATATGGTCATGCATTTCCCATGCATACACGTACTCTCTTTTCAATATATTTTGATATATTTAAACTGCTTGGGACTTTTCTGTTTGTCTCTCTTTCTCTCTCTCTCTCTCCCTTTCTTTTCGTTTTCGTTAGTCATGTCTATGGCACCTAAACGTAAGTCTACTTCGTCCCAGAACCCTCTTCGTTCTGGAGCATCCACTTCCTCTGATTCTACTCCATCACATATTCGGTTCTATGATGAGGATGCCCGTAAGGCCTTCTCGGAGAACTTTTCTAGACGAGGCATTCATTCTGAACGCCGAGTCATTCTGACAGACTTCACCGACACTAACCTACCCGATGTCATTCACAGTCGGGGTTGGGAGTTACTGTGTGATGTCTCGGTCACATGTCCATCCGTGCTAATCTAGGAGTTTTACTCCAACATGCATGGATTTGATTTTTTCAGTACCTTTCTTTCATACTCGCATTCGAGGTACATGCATTGCTGTCACACTGCAGCTTGTTGCGGATGTGCTCCGTGTCCCTAGGGTAGAGAGTTTCCTGACTACCCTGGTTGTGAGCGTCTGAGGACTGTGTCCAAAAATGAGCTCAAATCTACTTTTTGTGAGTGCCCTTCTGATTGGGGTGAGCGTCAGTTTATTTACTGTTCGGACTTTGCAAAAAGTCCTCAGTTTTTTAACATGGTTATGACATTCGTTCCTCACCCTCTTTCTCACTATAACTCTATCATAGAGCCTCGTGCTCAATTTTTGTTGTCCCTTCTTGAGCATCTTACCATAGATTTTCCTTCTCACTTTATTCTGTCTATAGGGATTCGGCATCCCGTGATAAGCTTATCTTTCATAAGGATCTTACGTCATTTTTTTGTTCCCTTTCCAGCATCCAACCATTTCACTTTCATGTGTGCCATAGACTACGCTATCGTTAAACATAGCGAGGCGCAGTTTAGGTCGAGGCAATCTAGGTTAGCAGCTCCTTCCTCCCGTTCGGCTCCATCTCAATCTACTTCATCCACATCCGCTCCCTCCTCTTCTATGAGCGATGTGTCTCTCGGAGACATCATGGCGCAGGTTCAGCGCTTGGATGCTCGCCTTGATACACTTTCTACAAAGCTGTATTAGGTGAACGTTTGTGTCGGTCGTATTGCACGGCGGTAGGCGGTCATGGGTGGCTTCGTTCCTAAGGCTCCTCCTCCAATGGCTTCTGATTTTGAGGTTGAGGATGATGATGATGATGGTGATGACGATGATGCTTCTGATGCTTCTGATGATGATGATGGAGATGCTAGCTCTACCGATGAGATGTCTACTTGACACTCTTACCCTTTGTCACTCGTAACAAAAAGGAGGAGTAGTTTTGGATATGAGAGTAGTCATTCTTAGGAGGAGAGGTAGTATAGGAATTTTTTTGTTAGGGGGAGTGTTGATATCTAAGGGATGTAGTGAGGATTAATTGTATCTTTTTCTTTTCTCTACTTTAGATACATTTATTTTTGTACATGGGTCTTGTGACCATTATTGACATACATTATACTTATCTTCTTTATATATGTTGATGTATGTTTCTTTCACCTACCCTTACATGTGTTGTTTCTTTTCTCTCTTTATGCACATGCTTCTTATTACTTGTATGCAATCTATTATTTCTATTTCACACAAAAATGCCTTGATGAGTTTTTTTTAAAGTGTTTCAGAAATACAGGTTGTCAAAGTCTACTTGCCATAAACTCTCTTCTTGCAAAGTTTTTCAAGAGTTTGTATAGATTTTATTGTATTTAACAAGTGAATATGAGCTAAGTGATTTATGACTTCTCTCATATGTTCATTTGTTTTTTGTAGTTTTGTCACGGATTGCCAAAGGGGAAGATTGTTAGGACATATGTGATTTACTTGTTAGGAACATATGTCACTATTTTATGTAATTGACTAATCCTTTGACAAAATGCACTTTACTTGTATTTGGGCAGATTTAGGATGTGTTTAATACTTCAAAAAATTGTGTTTCAAGATCAAGTGTTGAAACCATGCAAGTTTGTCCAAGATTCAAGTTTGAAAAGTGCCTGTCATTAAAGCTCGAAAGCTAGCCATTTATCGAGCTTGAAGAGCTGTTCCAACCCCGTGGCTCGACAGTTGCTTGACAACAGCTTGACAGATAGGCATCTGTCAAGGTTTATGAAAGATAGAATTTTAGTTTTGTTTTGACTCTAATCCGTGATTATGTGTTTGGGCTTTCTTTTCTCACAACCCTAGACATATAAAAGGATTATTTTAGGGGCCATCAAAGAGGACACACGTTGCACAAGTGTTGAGCAAAGTTTGTTCAAGCAATTTGTGACCGGAGACACAATTTTGCCCTAGTTCATCATTCTTGTGAAGAAGTTGTTGTGTTTGTGCACCGTAGGATTTTGTGACAAGCATCTTCTTGATCTTCATCGTTGGGATGAATTGAAGAACTTTGCAGCTAACAACCTTCTCTAGTTGGTGATTGAAGTCGCGTACTAAGATCCGCGCAATTGGTTAGTCACGTACTGGGAGCCGTGCATCAAAAGGAGAAATTGTCACTACAGAACAAGTCCAATTGGGTATTGGGGTAAGGATTCAATTGTAAGTTGGTATAAGGTACTGAGATTCCTTTACTTGTAACCGCTTGTTGTGTTAATAGTGGAATTTCGGGAGTGGTGAACTTAAAATCACCCAGTGGGGTTTTTGCCGTGTTGGTTTTCCCCATTCGTAAACACATCACCGTATCAATTTAATTTCCGCTGCACTTAGTCTAATCGGTGATTTGTTTGTGCTATCACGCATTTGCATGTTAATTTGATTAATAAATAAACTTGGCTAATTAATCAATTAATTTATCACAAGGGGTCAATTCGTTTTTGGCCTATCACACCCAAGACCAAGGTTTGTTTTGGCATACGATTTGGAACCTTAGAATTCCAAATAAAATTAAAACTTTCACGCGGAAAGCTTGCCGAGATATTCTGCCCACAAAGGTCAACCTTCGTCGTCGCCAAGTCCTTGAGGATGCTACGTGTGAAGCCTGTGGTTTGGATTTTGAGACTACTGACCACCTTTTATGGGATTGCCAGCGAGCCCGCAAGACTTGGGAACTTTCAAGAATTCCGTTTGATATCACTGGAATTCACTACAAGGACTTTAAAGATCTCCTATGGTACCTCATCCTTACTAAACATGTAGACAAAGACTTGCTTGCACTCATTGTTACTGTGGCTTGGTGCATGTGGTTCAACAGAAACAAAACACGCCTAGGCAATCCAAGACAACCTAGCCGCGAAATCCCCCACAAAGCCCGCCTCATCCTGGAAGAGTTCCAGCTTGCCCACCTTCGGAAGCCTCATCACCAACAAGCCCAAGACTTACATTGGGTCCCCTAACCTCCCCATACTACAAAATCAACACTGATGCTGCTATTTTTAATAACTCGATAGGCATCGGTATTGTAGTCCGAGGCCACGAGGGATCGGTGACAACAGCCATGAGTAAACACCTTTAGCTACCCTTGGGCCCAATAGAGGCTGAAGCCAAGGCAATGGAGGAAGCTATCTCTTTTGCGTGGGATATCAAAGTCCGAGATGTTATTTTTGAGACAGATTGTAGCACTATCTATGAAGCTCTCAACGGGTCCACCACACCCCCTGTTTCTATTGTCAACCTCATTGTGGATGTTCAGCATAGACTACAGGATTTCAGACAAAGTCATCTCCAACACGTGATGAGATAAGGAAACAAACCAGCACATATTTTGGCAAAGCACGTCAAAGGAATTGATAATTTTGTAACTTGGATAGAGGAAAGTCCACCCATTATTGAATCCATTGTAATTCAAGATGTTTTGTATTTATCTTCTTCATGAATAAAGTTACCGTACTTTCCATAATAAAAAATCAAATTCAAATTCAAAATCAAAAAATTATATTTGAAAAGTCAATACAAGACCATTAGAGGAGTCATCCATTGTTACTGGCATTTCCACACATACACATGTGACGCTTATCATTAACATTCCCCGTAACATACGCAATGAATGGACTTTGCACGTAATGCACGAGAAGCTCTTACCAAACTACTCATCCTTTACCTACCTAGTCACCTTTTTCTCATATATATATATATATATATATATATATATATATATATATATATAATAAAATTAAAATAAAAAACACTTCTCATCCTAAACGTCAATCACCTCTAAACAGGAAAATTTGATAAAAACATTTATATATGATAAATATATAGATATTTATTTATTTATCAATAAATATTAATAAATAAGAATTTAGTTCATATAAAAGAAAATACCTAATTTAATTTGAATTCTTTTTAGAGAAAATCAAACGTTTGGCGCATGGGTTGTTTTACGTTTGGCAAGCCCCTTCTTGTAACAAATTAAATTTTAATGCTGCTGTCTTCAATCCTCATGCAGCTTCAGACTATGGAGTTGTGATTCGAAATCATCTAGGGGAAGTGATGGCTGCTAGATCTCTCAGAGGCACCGCTGCTTCCAGTAGTGACAAGGTGGAACCGCTGGCTTGCCGATGTGCTCTTGAGTTCGCTGTGGATCTGCATTTTTTTTTTTTTTTTTAATTGGTGATCGAGGGTGATAACACAAGTGTTATGAACTCTATTTTGTCTTCTGGACTTTAGTGGTCTCGGTTTGGTCATGTGTTTCCTGTCAAGACTTCATGGATTCTCAGCTAGTAGTGTTTGCCGAGATGCTAATTCAGTGGCTTATGCTTTGACCCGTTATGCTAGACATATTTCTTCTGATGTATTTTGGTTAGAGGACTATCCTCCCCCTGAGAGAGAGAGAGAGAGAGAGAGAGAGAGAGAGAGAGAGAGAGAGAATACTTGTATTTTATTATTAGCATTTAAAAGCGATGTGTGTACATTTAAAAAATGATCATTTTAATGAGTGTCAAACTGCATTTATTAAGGTGAAAATTTAATAATTCAATCAAGCCACTTTATATAAGGACTCAACCACCCACTATCAAAAAATAAAAAAAATATAAATAATAAAGAAGAAGAAGAAGAGATATGTACCATCGCTTCAAAAATGCCGCTATAGCTCCTAAAAGTGTCAGCATAGATCCATTTGGGCTATACCAGCGTTTTTCATGAATGTTGAAACAACTTGAAAAATCTATCCCGACAATTTTTTAGTAGTGACTTTTAGCTTGAAATCTAGTTTTTTACTTTTTTTTAAGTTATTAGTTTTTACTATTTCCCAATATAGGTAGTGCCCTTTAGAAGCCTCGAATGCATTGGATTTCCACCTTTAAACCTCCAAACCCAAAAAAATAAGGACTTGCATAATTGTATTAACATCAAGATTCAGGGTCCTAAATTTTTCTCTATATTTTAGGATAAAAGATTACGTTTCTTATTTTAGTTAATAACTTTTCAAAACATCAGTGTCTATTATAACCCTATTATATTTAAATATTATTTATCTCACTTTTTCAAACTATTCGGCTATGAAAGACACTATATATATGTGTGTGGGGGGGGGGGGGGGGGGAACCGGAACGAGCTGATGTGGGAGTATTTTTAAAAAATTCTTTAAATTTGAGGTCTTAGTGTTACAATAAAAAATAAATAAATAAAAATAAAAAATAAAAAATAAAAAAAAAACCTGATGATGGGCTGGGTAGCAATGCAAATGGTTATGGTGGATAAAATGGAAAAATAGTATCAAATGAAATGAGGATTGAAAAAAGAAGCACCGGCCAAAGACAAAGAGTGAGTCAAAGTCTCCCACTAAACACGGTCAATCGGAGTCAAATGAATGGAAATCGGCTATTCACGTTCATACTCATACATGATAAACTCACAACATTTTCCATGTGTCCCCGTGCAGACACGGCTGGATCTTGCACTATTGGCGTCTCGAGTATACCGACCCCCAAAAAAGTCCAGAATTCCTAGACCCAATCCCGTACGGCACGGACCAGTTATCTTAAATTTTTTCTCATTCAACCCCACACACATATATATTATTTTATAAGTATTTTCCATTCAAACTTTTTTTTTTTAATAAAGTTTTATCATCAAATTAAGAAAAAAAAATTGATTTTTAACATAATCAGAAATTAAATCTCAAATCTATTATTCACCTATAAAAAAATTTATCAATTAAACTAATTAGAACTTATTTCATTCGATCTTTATTACTTACCATTTGCAAAGTTGTCTTCTCTATTTTACATCATTCAACAATTCAACGCCTTCATGACATTTATTTATTATTATTATTTTATTTTTTAATGAAACTGCCGCGCTTCCATCTCTTGGAGGCTCCACGTCAGCACTACTATAAACCATGACGTGATATAATAGTATAAGTATATACAAGTTATGATTTCTTCTTTCTTTTTCTTTTTTCTTTTTTCTTTTTTTCTTTCTTCCTTGAGAAAGAAGTTAAGAGTTTGTATCATGTGATGAGTTGGATCTCACATTCTTGGAGACTAATTTGATTCACCTTTTACTTGTGAGAGAGACTTATGTAACGGTACAAATTTAATTCTGTTTTCACAAAAGTATTTTTGTCCAAACATGACTAACAAATAAGAAAAAGAAAAAAGAAAAAAAGTTTTTTTTTTTTCTTTTCTTGTAGTTAATGTTCAAATTAATAATTGAATGGTTAGATGTATTAATTTTTTTTTAATTCGATCATTTATCTCTCTATTTTATTCTAATTTATCTTTTAACCACTAATATTCACACTCCTCACTTATGATGTAATCAATAATTTTATGTGAGCTAGATAATCCTAATATGCCCGCACTCCTCACTTTCACATATTCTTTCTTTTTTTTTTTTTTCTTTTTTTTGGTTAATACTTTAACATATTCTATCCCATGTAATTTTTTGTATTTAATGTTTTAAAATGACCTTGTCTTAAAATTATTTCCTTCATGTGTGTGATTTTTTTTAATTTATATATATATATATATATATATATATATTTTATTTTAAAAGGGTATTGGAATCTGGAAAGGATACGGACACGATATGTGTCAAACTTGTAGTACTGTGGAAAGAAGTTTTGCCCTGTATTAACAACCGTGGGGGCCACAAGGTGGCGCTCACCTCTGCAGTTGAAAGCTCTTGAAGATCAGCCGCTTGAAAAGTTAAAACCTCTAACACGACGACGTCAGCAGAAAAGGAAATGATGACGTCCAAAATAAGACCAACTGGCTAAAGCAGAGCAAAGCATTGTTAGATTCAAATAAATTATTCAAATAGTATTGTCATTGATGCTCCATTTCGTCTCTTTTTTTTATAGAACGGGACTCAAAACCCTTTTTATCCCTCGCATCACATTTGCTTTATGGGCTTCAATTGGTCATCTGGTAATTGAGTGTTATAACTTGTAAGTGTTTTCCTTGTAATGATTGAAAAAGACAGCAGCAAAAGAAGTTAAAATATAATAAAAACAAAAACAAAAACAAAAACAAAAACGAAAGTGGTGGAATACACTACAATGGTTGACTCAACTAGAAGCACAAACCCCAAAACCCACATGCCCCCTCCAACTTGTTGAATTCGCAAAGTGTAATTACGAACAACATCTTTTTTTTTTTTTTTTTAATCAACCACTAATCACATTATTTTTATTGAATACTAATTATAACTTGACACCTCAACAATATAAAAAAAATTATGAAATTTTGTTATATCATTAGACTTATTGATAAAAATTAGATAGTTCCATTAAATTTTTAAAAATAAAATAAAGTAAAAAAAAAAGAAGATAAAAATTAGATAGTAATAATGTTAGGGTACGATTAATGAATATCAAAATGTATTGGTTATGTTGAGTCTATAAATAGGTTGGAAAACCATGAACAAATGTTGTGTGATGTAAGTCTTGCAATTTGGGGCCCATTTGGTAAGAGAATTCTAGTAACATTGTTTAAGTGTTGTAGAAATACGTGTTGGTGAAAAAGTGTTGTGGAAATATTTGTTGTGGTGTTTAAACAACAAAAACTGTTGCGTAAACAACAATACCAAACAAGCCCCAAGTCCTTTTAGTCCCCCTAAAAAAGAGTCCTTTTAGTGTTCAAGACTACTGCCTAGGATTGCTCAAGGAAGACTTAGGTTGTGTTTGATTCAACATAAAATATTTTCCAAATATAAAAATATTTTCAAGTGAAAACATTTTTTGGAATTTTTTTTTTTTTTTACGTGTTTGGCTGTGTTCTAAAAAATACACTGAAAAATGATTTCCTTTGTTTGGTTTGCACATAAAATTATTTCATGAAAATATTTTCAAATGTTTGGCTTGTAAGTAAAATATTTTTTGGGAAATATTAAAAAATAAATGCCAATATACATTTGTATATCCCACCATAATACTTTTATAATATTATCATTTATAGTCTAGTACATGACTATGTCAAATGTACCATCCAAGTTTACATAACCATTGGAAATGTACGATCCAAGTCTACAAAATAATATCATCCAAGTTAAGGTACATAGCCATTTATAAATGTACCCACCAAGCCTACAAATATAACCATCTAAAGCCAAGGTTCTTAACCGTGGTGATTGTACCATTCTAAGTCTACAAAATACTACAATCTAGTCAAGGTACGTCATTGTTACAAAAGTACCATCCAAGTCTACAAAATATACATACTACCATCATAAACATAGCCACATTAACTATCATCACAAGTGCAGGCGCAAGCAGGGGGGAGTACACTTCGGCCGAGTGGACCATGGCGGAGAAAAGAAAAGGAGCCGCCACCTAAATTAGATCTAGGAACCAAATATATAGAACCCTTACATTGAATGACTGATCTTACTACTGAAGTACGGGTTTGAAGTTTAGGTATGGGGATGAGAGGGTGCTAAGCACCCAACCCCACTCGACCCATGGGTTGACTTCCACTCATTGTGTCTTATGTCTTAATCTTATTAAAGACATGTTCAATATTGCATCTTAAACTCACACACATACACTAGCATACATCTAAGCATACAACATGACATCAATAATCCCAAAACCCTAACATGCATCTTGTCCTATCCCACACCCTAACATCACATCACATATAGCATTGAAACCCTAACATACATCTCACCATGCATCTCATCTCATATTTCATCCAAGGCAGCAACATGTATATATCAAATTAAGGCAGAAACATAGACATGGTAAGATTAAACAAACATGTGATTGCATCTAAACATCATCCAAACAAACATACTCACACTTATCATCAAAACAACATATTCCAAATGTATGTTCATATGAATGCATGACTTACCTCACTCCACCACAGGACTTATGCATCAATGCATGTTCATATCATATGCATGTCCATGTAAATAAACAAATCAAAAACCCTAACTAGCATCAAAGAGCCAAACAAACTAAAACAAGACAAAACAGAGAGACAAGAACATAAGGACAAAACAAAAGAGATTAAATAGAGGCTAAACATATGAAAGAAAACAAAACAAAAGGTAAACAGGGCACAAGTATGATGTGCATGCATAGGCTTGCGTATGTAGCCCATCTATATGCGTACGCATACTTTAAGTATGCTTGTGCATGCAAAGAGCATGAGTACGCATACACCCCAAAAACCCTAGCCTGGAAATAGAAACACAGAAAACAGAACTGAACTGAATCTAACAACCTAACATGCTTTAAAACAGAAAGCTTCGGAACCCTAGGCTGTCTAAACATATTAAAACAAGAAAAACAAAAAGAAAGCAAAATTAAAACAAAGAAAAGAAAAAAAGAAAAGGTTAGAACTTCATACCTCAAACACAAAGCTTTCCAAGCTTGATTTTGATCGTTCCCTTCAGTCAATTTATTCACAATCAAAAGCAAAAGTGATTAGTAATCTTAAAACTCAAAGATTAAGGCCAAAAAAATGCCTCAATCAGAAAATATTGACTTGAGGATTTTTTGTGAAAAACTCCCTCTTTGATTCACTATTTTTAGTGAATCTTACGTTTTCCCTTAGAAATTTCTCCGTGTTTTGAAAAGGTAACATGTAAGGCTTCAAAAACGTAAAAAATGTAAGTTTTCTGTATTAATATTGAGGTTTGGAACGAATCTCACATTGTCTAAGAGCCATTCCAAACCCCCATTTTCACAATACAAATAGTCATACGTGGTCCCTTTTCAAAACACACAAAAAATCCTAAGGGAAAACCTAAGATTCAATAAAAATAGTGAATCAAAGAGGGAGTTTTCACAAAACATCCCCAAGTCAATTTTATTTGATAGGTGCTTTTTTTGGCCTTGATCTTTTGAGTTTAAGATTACTAATCACATTTTCATTGACTTGTGAATAGATTTGACTGAGGGGAACAGTCAAAAACTAAGCCTATGAGCTTTTTGCTTTGATGTATTCATTTTAAACTTTTCTTTCATTTTTGCCATTAAATTAATGTTTTAATCTATTCTTTTGCTTTGTTTACGCTTATAATATGTTTGTTTAGATTAGGTTTACGTTTTCCTTATGTTTTGAGCATGTTAGGTTGTTAGATTTAAGTTTTTAAGTCTCTTTCTGCATTTCTGTCTCTGGGTTAGGGTTTAGGGTGTGTTTGTATTCATTAACTTGTGAATAGATTTGACTGAGGGGAACGGTCAAAAACCAAGCCCATGAGCTTTTTGCTTTGAGATATTCATTTTAAACTTTTCTTTCATTTTTGCCTTTTAATTTATGTTTTAATATGTTCTTTTTCTTTGTTTATGCTTATAATATGTTTGTTTAGATTAGGTTTACGTTTTCCTTATGTTTTGAGCATGTTAGGTTGTTAGATTTAAGTTTTTAAGTCTTTTTCTGTGTTTCTGTCTTTGGGTTAAGGTTTAGGGTGTGTTTGTATGCGCATGCTTCTTGCATGCGTATGCAAGATCAAAGTATGCGTACGTATACAATTGCCTTGTGTATGCAGGCCTATATATGTGCACACATACTTGGGCCCAAAAACCCTAATTCAAGTTTTCTGCTTCTATTCCTTCTTTTATTTTACATCATGTGTCTCTATTTTTACCTTCTTGTATGCTTTTTGAGTTTTCTATTTTTCTGTTCACATGTTTGTTTGTCATTATATGATTAATTAGGGTTTTCTCTTAAAGTTCTTGCTTTAATGCTATGCCATTCATTCACATGCCCATCCATTGATGTCATAGGTGCTGTGATGCAATGAGATAAGTAAGGTAAGACACACATTGGTATGAACATGCATTAGATATATGAGCATGCTTGTTAGGATGATTTGTTCTTAATGCAATCACATGTTTATCCTGTCATGTTTGTGTTTCTACCACGTATCCTTGCTACCATGCCTACCTTCTTACCTTGATTTGTTGATGCCTTGTTTGGATGATATGCCTACCATGCTAGATGAATGCTAGGGTTTATGATGTGATGATATGCATGATTAGGTGTATGCTAGGGTTTGTGATATGATGCAAGTATGATAGGTGTATATTTAGGAATGTTTGATGCCATATTGATTGTTAGATGTATGCTAGCATGTGTATGAGTTAGTTGGACATGCTTTTAATAGGATTAAGACACAATGAGAGAAAGCCAACCTTTGGGTTAGGTGTTCTTTGGTGCCTAACTCCTTCCCAATAACGTACCTAAACTCCAAACCCATACTCTGGTAATAATATCAATGGTCCTTCCTCGAAAGGATGCTATATATTCATGGTTCCTAGGCAGAGCAAAACTAGGGGGCGACTCCATTTCCCGTTATGTCCACAGTGGCAACTCCACTGGAGACTATGAGTTTAGTTCCTATGTGTCTTGTTTCTTACTTTTAATAAAGGCTTGTTCAATACTTGTTTGCACAAACATCACATGGCTCTTTTTTCCCTTGACTCGATTAGTGATGAGTAGGAAGATGGAAAGCTTCATTTGGGCCCAAGTCTTTCGAAGTTCATCCCACCAACTCACAATCAGTGTCATTGCTGATAATGGGATTTTAGTACATTAAAGGTTTGCAACCAATCCACAAAGGTATACTTAGGCCCTCAGTTGGAATCATGACCCACCTAGTTGTGAGTGACCTACTTATCTATCCCTTTAGCCTTAAAGAGCCTACCCACACTTAGAGAGATCCTAGATCCAACCAAAAAGAGGATACCCTTTATATATCTCTTGTTTGTTCAACCATGTATCTTGTGCTCACCTAATTCTAAAGGACAAATAAAAGGTATAAAATTGAGGGATGACCCAAGAGTTATGGTATAACTTAAGATGTTTGGGATTGAAAAAAAAAGAAGTTCTCACATATAAGAGGCTTATCCCTAAAAGTCCAAAGGTAAATCTTAACTTGAAAGGTTTATAAGATCATAGCATAATTGCTATCATAAGCCCAAATCAAAATGCCCTTTTGAAAAAGAGGACTTTGAGCCTAAGATAACAAGTATACTACGGACTTAGCGTCCAAAATCCTACAAAGTCAATATGAATTTCCCTAATCTTGGGCCTTTTTGTTGTATGCCAAGGCCCAAAATGATGAGAACTTCATGGACTTTGAGAGGAAGGCTACAATATATTCTAGCTAAAGGGCTACTTCAAAAAAAAAAAAAAAATTGATGAATGATAATGAAAAGAGAAGAGCCCATAGATGATGACTATATTATAAGCCCATGTTTGAGAAAAGGGTTGAAAATCTCTAAGCACATTCTAATGAAAACCCATGAGAGTATGATTAGAGTTTTATTGTAAATGGACTAAAGCCCAAATGAAACAAGGGGCAAGGTTCATGAGAGGAAAGGGAGTGATTTTGTAATTAGGGCTTCATTAAATGGACTTAAAGATTTTCTAAGAACATCTAAAGTTAAAAAGTACCTTTTAATTGAGGCATGAACTTATTAAAGATGGGACTTCTTTTCAGGTACCATTGCACCACCAAGGTCAAGAAAACACGTCTCCTCTCCAATTTGGATTTGAGAAAAGCACGAAAGGTGTTTGGTCAAGATTAAGGACACATATCAAGAGGAAGTTCAAAGGAAGTCGACTGGGTAGATTACATGGATGCTGAAGATGGAGGGGGACGTGTTCACTATCACCATCAAGGAGCCAAGTGATCCTTCTACTTTTATCATGCTTGCTGTAAGGCAACATAATAATTGGACTTGGGTTGGGTTTTCTAAGAATGGGGAAAAGAAATTTTGTAATGCAAGTCCCAATGTACTTTTCAACATTTTCAATAAGATGAATTCTAATTTGGCTTATTTAGATGTGTCCCATAATATTGAAATTCTGCACTTTAAATGATTCAAATGAATTTGAAAATGAAATTAATAAGCAATTGGAAAAGAAAATTGAACCTATGGAACCAACTTTTGAAACTCTTAATTTGGGCAATAATGAGAATCTACGCTTAATAAAAATTGGCTCAACCTTAAATGAAGAAGAAAGAAAAGATCTCAAGGAGCTTCTTACAGAATTTCAAGAAATGTTTGCATGGTCCTATGAAGATATGTCTGGTATTGATCCTAAGATAGCTCAACATCACATTGATACTCATGCTCACATGGTACTCGTCAAGCAAAAGTTGAGGCGTATGAGAATCGAATGGCTTCTAAAGATCAAAGAAGAGGTCACGAAACAATTGAAAGTAGGGTTCATTAAGCCCATGCACCAAGTCAAGTGGATAGCCAATGTTGTACCTGTACCCAAGAAGGATGGAAAGGTAAGGATGTATATGGATTATAGGGATTTGAATAAGGCTTGCCCTAAAGATGGTTTCCCCCTTCCCCACATAGATGTCCTAGTGGATAATATAGTTGGTAGTGCCTTGATGCCTTTTATGGATGGTTTTTAGGATATAACCAAGTCAAGATGTCTCCTAAGGATATGACTAATACTACTTTCATCACGGAATGGGGGATCTATTGCTACATAGTAATGCCATTTGGCTTAAAAATACAAGTGCAACTTATCAAAGGATGGCCATAGCTTTGTTACATGATATGATGCATAATAAGGTTGAGGTGTATGTTAATGACATGATTGTAAAATCCAAGGATAGAGTAGGTCACATCATTAACTTAAGAAAGTTCTTTAAAAGGATCAAGGAGTATAGATTGAGGTTGAACCCCCAAAAGTGTACCTTTGGAATAACAACTGGGAAATTGCTAGGCTTCCTAGTAAGTATTAGAGGGATAGAAGTAGATCCATCAAATATTAAAGCCATATTGGAGATGCCTCCACCCAAGAATGAGAAGGAAATTAAAGGATTCTTAGGTCGACTACAATATATCAGTCGATTCATTGCCAAGCTCACCTCCACTTATGAGCCCATCTTCAAGCTCCTAATGAAGAATGAACCCCACACATGGAATGATGAATGTTAGAAAGCCTTTGAACTTATCAAGGAATACCTCCTCCATCCACCTATCCTAGTACCTCCATAACAAGGAAAGCCTTTACTACTATACCTCTCTATCATAGGAGATGCAATTGGAAGCATGCTTGCACAAGAAGACAAAGAAAAGAATGAGAGGGCAGTGTCCTACTTGAGCAAAAGATTCCATGATTATGAGACTAGGAACATGCCAATAGAGAAGTCATGCTTTGCGCTTGTGTGGGCCGTACAGAAGTTGAGACATATCATCCTACCATTCTAGATATGGATCCCTTAAAGTAACTATTTCAGAAACCAGCTTTGAGTGGAAGACTGTCAAGATGGTTGATCCTATTAGCAGAATTTGAATTAAAGTATGTGGCAAGGAAGACTATCAAAGGGAGTGTCGTGTCTGATTTTTGTGCTGAGAATCCTATAGAGGGAGAGGATGGAAAAGAAGACTTCTCAGATGAGGACATCTTGGATATCGAGCTAGAGGCATGGAAAATGTATTTCGATGGAGTTGTAAACCAATATGGGAATAGGATATGAGTACTTTAGATCACCCTTGATGGATCCCATATGCCTTTGGTTGTTAAATTGAACTTTGAGGCGACTAATAACATGGCCAAATATGAAGCTTGTATCGTCGGAACGAAAGCTCTCCGAGAGTTAAGGGTGAAAGAGGCAGAGGAGTTTAGAGATTCGACCGTGGTTATAGCTCAAGCCTAGAAGCTAGAGATGGCCATACCCATTGGGTAATGGATATCCAATCCTACCCGATCCAAATGTTCCGGGTAATACCTAGTTTTTTATGGGTAGAGTTTAACCGGGTAGGGTATGGATATTACCCGAATTATTCGGGTAAGGTATGGATATTATCCAAACCCGACCCGTCAAAAAAAAAACCCACTACGTCCTTTTTTTTTTTACTGAACCCACTACATCCTTTAAAGAAAAAAGCACTCGTTGGTAAAGTCCTCCCTTTCTCCAAAAAAAAAAAGTTGTGGTGAAGAAGTTCATGGAAAAGAAGCCATCGTCTTCTTCATCGAAGGCAGTGAAGATGGTGATTCCGTCGGATGTGATTGCAGAGGAATGAAATCGCCGTTTTTTCGACGAAGAGTATTCTTCCCGTTATCGGAAAGATTCGCCGGCTCTGGCAACAGTGTCGGAGGCGGATCATCAAGAAGAACGAAATCACGCTACTCCACCTTGGTCAGACAAGCTGATCTCTCTCTCATCTCCACGATGTCTCCATGCTGCAATGGTATCACTCCCGACACCATCATTTCTGCCCTTACCTTCCTCCAAATCTCTAATCAAGTTTACGGCCTTCTCCACGGTCTCTCTCTCTCTATCTTAGTCTTTGTTTGCTTGCTCATAAAATTTTGTGTTCTGATTTTACTTTTGGATTTTGTTTTAACAACTGAGGTGGAGCTAAGTTTCTGTTTGGTTGAGGAGATAATATATATATACAATAACAGACCAACGAGTGGGAAAAAATACACGTGGAGGGGCGATAAAACTATTGGTTAGTTTTTAAGTTAAAATGTTTTGGATTTAAAAATAATAATAATTAAATGGGTTTTAGGTAGGGTATGGATATCCATGGATAATATATCCAGGTAAGATTTGTGTATGGATACTAATGGGTATTGATATTCGGGCATCCATGGGTAAACTTTTCGGGTAGGGTATGGGTATACGTGATCCATACCCTACCCATGGCCATCCCTACTAGAAGCTATGGAAGGTAAAGGAAGAACATTTGAAGCCTTATCAACAATATCTAGACCAAAACTTTTGATAAAATTGAATACACGATCATCCCTAGAACTCAAAATCAGTTTGCAGACGCCTTAGCTACCTTGGCATCCATGGTTGAAATACTCGGAGTATGGACACAACCTTTAGAGATTGAACAGAGTTATTAGTTAGTACACAAGGAGAAGAGTGTTGTCAATTTTGGCTATAGAATAAGAAGGGGTTCCTTGGTATAATGGCATCATGAAATTTTTAGAAGTGGGGGTATATCCTGACAGTGCCAACAAGAGAGAATGTTGTTCGATGAGGGTGATGATAATGCAATACATCCTATATGGAGGACAGCTCTATAGGAGGTCTTATGATGGTATACACCTTCGTTGCCTAAAGAAAGAAGAAGCAAAAAGAGTTATAAAGGAAGTTCATCAAGGGATTTGTGGTCCTCATATGAATGGGAGAATGTTAGCCAAGAAGATTCTAAGGATAAGGTACTATTGGAGTACAATGGAAACTAATTGTGTGGACTTTGTGAAGAGTTGTCATGACTGCCAAACACATGCAAACTTGAACCATGTACCGCCTAGTGAATTGTACAGCATGACCTCTCCTTGGCCTTTCTCAGTTTGGGGTATAGATGTGATTAGAAGAATAGCCCCTAAAGCCTCAAATGGACACGAGTACATCCTAGTGGCAATCAACTACTTCACCAAGTGGGTGGAAATAGCCTCCTACTCTATGTTGAAAGCCAAGCACATGGCTTGGTTCATAGAGAATAACATTATCTGCCGATATAGGGTACCCAAGAGATCATCTCAGATAATGGCTCCCACTTTAAGAGGGAGGTTCGAAGGATTATGAAGTTGTATAACATTAAGCATCACAAGTCTTCTCCGTACTGACCGCAGAATAATAGCCCGTAGAAGCAACCAATAAGAACATCAAGAACATCCTAGCCAAAATGGTAGTGGCATACAAGGATTGGGCCGAGAAACTTCCATTTGCTTTATGGTGTTACAAAACTTCTATCCGTGCATCAACTAGGGCAACACCTTACTCTTTGGTCTATGGTAGTGAAGCGATGCTTCCAATTAAGGTGGAGATACAATCTTTGAGAGTGCTAGTAGAAACCAAGGTCTTAGAAGAAGATTGAGTGAAGGCAAGATATGAGCAATTGGCTTTGTTAGATGAGAAGAGAGCTAGGGCACAATACCATGCACAAGAGTACCAAAAGAGGATTTCTAGAGCATTCAACAAAAAAGTGAAACCTAGAAATCTTAAGGTAGGGGACTTAGTCCTAAAAGTACTTAGAGATGAAATTTCTGACCCAAGGGGGAAGATGAAGCTAGGATGGTCTAGGCCTTTCATTATCAAGAAGATCATGTCAGGGGGTGCGACAAGGATTACAGATTTAGATGGGGAAGAGATGCTTCACCCAATCAACATGGATAGACTTTGGAGATACAATGTTTGAAAAAAAAAAAAAAAAAAAAAAAAAGCTTGCTAGGTTGAAAACCCGAAAGGGTGGCCTAGGCAAAAGTTAAGGTAAAAAGACCCCACTGGATTGAAAACTCGAAAGAGCGGTCTAGGTGAAAGATAGGGGAAAGACCATGGTCATGGTGAAAATTCCTTTAAGGACGTCATGGGCAAAAATTACATGGCATGGAAAAAAGAAAAGAAAAAAAAAAGAAAGAAAAAATAAAGAAAATAAGCAAAGATAATAAATAAATGATTCTCTTATTGCTCAAATTTAAAGATGATAAATTGTTTCCATAGGAGATTTGGAACATTTCAATCCTTTATTAAATTCAAAAGAAAAGATATGAAAATCATGAAGTGTAGAAAAGTAAAATTTAGGCCATATCAAGTTTGTCATTCAGCCATCTTCCTTTCGCTGGACTTCTTGTAAGCTTTTTCATCTATAAGGGCCCATTTCATGTCATCTTGTAGCCACTTCTTGTACCCTGAAGTTAGATGAAGAAATTAAGGAGGACGGATGCCTCTAGTCACCCTCCATCGTGGCCAAGCCTCACAAATTTTGCTTAAAGTTCTATTAGTGAACTCCAAGGTATGGAAAGAGCCATCATCACTATGAGCCCCTTAATGGTCAACAAACTGTCTGGTAATGCAACATGTGGAGTAGTAAGAGCAATGAACGAAGCCCTACCAAAGGAACACAGTTATCCTTGAGGCTACGGTGAGCCATGCTTGAGATGCGCCACCACTCCACCACCCATTGGATGTCTATGGCATTAATGCGCTCCATGAGCTCAGTAAACTCTTCAAAGCTCATCTCAGCATGTTTGGGCCTACGGTCACGATAATGCTTAGGGAGATATTGACTAGGAGGAACAGCAGGAGGTTGAAGCAAACGAAGCCTCTCATATAGCCATATCTACAAAGAAGAGAAAGAAGGGAGAAAAGAGAGAGAGAGCATGAGTGGAAAAAGGAAAGATAAAAAAAATAAAAAATAAATAGAAAAGATGATATAAGGTGCCTTGATGGGTTGAAAACCAAAAGGCAATCCATGCAAAAATTAGAGGAATCCTACTAGGTTGAGAACCTAGACAAAAAATAGAAAATCATACTTGAAGGAGGAGAGGGCTCCCAGCAAAGAAGTTTGCTTCTTTCTTATGAAATGCATCCAAACCATTAAAAGTTTCAACCAAAATCATGCCTGCAAGGTTTCAATTCCTCTAGTCGACGACCACTAAGCACATCCTAAGATCTACACAAGGGGTCCCATGAACCAAGAAGTAGCTTGCAAGGATGCATAGAAAGAAAGCATTAAGAAACCGGGGGCACAGTATATTGGTCATGGGGACAATTAGCAGGGAGATGTACACAAAGATGAGACGAACATTCAACTTGCCAAAAATGCACCACTGCTTTGCCTTTTCAAGAGGAACACCCAACAAAGCTTGAATCAAGGTAGGAAGATCACCACCCATGGTAGGAAAGACAAGGTTGTTCACCAATGATTGCACTAAACCCCTCAAGAGTAGGGCATATCTCTACACCACTAAATTGAAAAACATGCCAAGTAGGGATACAATAGTTGGCAGGAGCATGAAGAAGAGGTTTATCCACCTTGGTTTGATGGTATGAAAAAATACAAGAGAGACCATAAGGAATGATAGCCTCTTTGAAACTAGGGCCAAGCTTCCTGATCCAAGCTGAGACTTCAAGAGGGGAGAATTTTGCCATTGGAAAGCCTTAAAAAAGTGTTTTCTAAGAGGAAAATACATTTGATGAGGTTTAGGAGTCCTCAACGGCTATTTTACATTAAATGAGGATAGCTAGAGTTTTTCTGACCCACAGCGTGTGTACGCATGGTCAAACTTGCATATGCAGGCTCATATACACGCACGCATAGCGAGAGGCAGAGACTTGGTTTTCCCATGTTTTTTAGTATGGTTTTCTTCCAAATGCTTCTCCTATGGTTCCTATGGCCTAAAGGACTATTCAAGACACAATTCAAGCTTAGATTTTCAAGCATCAAAGACCAAGAAAAGCATAAAATTGTGCATTTATTCCCATAAGTTGTAAATTAAGTACATATCCCAAATAAAAGTATTAATGTAAAAGATGTTCTTCAAATACAACCCAATGTCCTAAATCAAATCCAAAGTGTAGAAATGTGAGATAAAAAGAAAAAATAAAAATAAAAGCAACAAAAAAAGAAGAAGAAGAAAGATATGATATGCTATGTTGTGTATTTGTGTCTATCTATCTGTCTACAGGAATCACCAGAAGCGCCTTTTCCTTAGCTGGTAACTAGGGTTTGCCTTCGAGTCTTCACCACCATCACCATTACCTTATCGTTGCCAGGGTAAGCTAGTCCTCCAAGGTCATACAAGTCCTTCAATTACTAAGTCACCTCAAGCTTGAGATTCCCAGCCAGTCAAACCAACTCCTCTAGAAGGGTTAGAACAAGTAGTTGAGAAATACAAAAAAGGAAGAAGCAAAGAAAGAAGTGAAAAAAACTCACCGCTCGTGTGCTTGGAGCTAGGGGATAACCCATGACAATAGGATTCCGAGGCATGGGACACTCCCTAGCAAAGCCATTAGGGCTATAAGCATAGACCATCCAAGGTAGATGAGGAGGATCGATAGGAACACTAGGAGAAGGGGCAACTTGGTACAAGTGCTTCATTTGAGTGTCACCATATTCTAGAATGCAAAAGAAGAGAATAGGAATGAAAAGAGATGGAAAAAGAAGCATACCTTGACGGTAAGGAAAGGCATGAGGCGAGTACATTTGACCTCATCATAGTCCAACTCCTTCCTAACCCAGTCGACATAGGCCACGCTAGGCCTTCATAAGGCGTATTCGGCATTGGTCATGGAGAGCGGGGCAAGCATGATCGCCAGCGGGTCCATAGGCACTTGTGGGGCATCCTCACCCACCAATTGGCAATGCACCCGCTCTGCAAAGTAAAGCACCCTCAAACTAGCACCCTCGAAAGGATGCGTGATCTCGGAGGTGACAACAGCAAATACCTCTAAGTCGGGAGTTGTAGCAGGAAGAACGCCGACCCATGGATTCTAGTTGATCTGTAACAATGCATGAGGTTAGAAGCAAACATAAAAAGCATGTAAAGAACATAATAGAAAGCATTAAATTTCACACTCACATCATCGGAAGATAACCCCTCAAGATGGGCCCTCATGACAATAGAGTCCCTAAGACTCAAGTTAGTCCCTTGAACGATAAGACCATATTGAATGGCCCAACGCTGAAAAGGAAAGGGAGGCATGAATACAGTGCATAAGTGAATATAATTTGCGAGAATACAATGTACAAGAAGGTACAATTTGCAAGATGACAATTTGCAAGAACATGAATTACAGTTTTCTTTAGCAAGTACAAGAGCTACAAAATAAAAGAGAAAGAAGCTAACCTCCAGAAGCTACCAAGGGCCCACTAGATGGCGCAAGGTCCCCTGGCTGAGTGTATCCAAGCACGAGTACAGATAGGCAAGACATGCCTGCCCCTAGTTAGCTCATTGAGCATCCTAGAAGTCATGGAAGAGGGCTAACCACCTCAAGGATACTGTCTACCCTCCATTTGCAAAGAAATACACCCCCAAAAAGTATAGCAAAAATGCCTTAGCCATCTTGGCATATTCCTTAGCCGTCTCCTATGGAAGCACCCTATAATCTACCTTGATGTCGAAGAAGCAGATCATGTTCATAGAGTACCTCCTTTCAAGCAAGTCAATCCCCAACTGAGTGCCCGACTCACCCTCCAAGTTTATGATGGCACCGTCACACCTAAGGCTGATCATGTGGTGAAAATCACAGGGAGTCACAATCATCTCCCTATCAGCAATATGGAAGGTGTGGGTAGTGTCCCACCACCTCTTAGCAAGGGATTGCACCAAGATAGGGCTAGCCAACCTCTCTAGTAGTAGGCAGATGATGGGCTTAAAGCCGACAACATGGATGTAAGCCCCTATCTCCACAGTGAGGGCCCTATACCACTCAGCCACGTGGTTAGTACTACCCCTATTAGAGTAAGGAGACATAGCCTGCCAAAAAGGGGAATGGTGATGTTAGATTCATAATTTGGATCAAGGAATAATGAAAAAAGAGTTTTAGATTTTCAATAAGGAGCAAAGTGGTGTTAGAATCACATTCAAATGCAAAATGATAAGGAGAAGTGTTAGATTTGCAATTGGATAAGAAAAGGTGAAAAAGGAGTTCAAAACAGTCAAGATAGAGTTTCTGCCTAATGGTGTGCATACATAAGCCCAAGTCTACGTACACAGGTTAAAGCCCACGCACGCGTACGAGGGTTAAAGCCCACATACGCATAATCTCAAGTACAAGCCTACATACGCATGAACACAAGCTGCGTACACAAGCTCGAGTCCGCGTACGCAGAAACATAGACAAAGGAGTATTCTTTGATATGTTCAGCACATTTCAATCAAAACTCATCCTAAATATGTTCCTACCCCTCCTAAGGTGTTAGGCGTTCATCTAAACCCATCCCACAACAAAACTTAAGCATTTACAAGGCCAAAAACATAGTTAAATGGAAGGTCAAAGGAAAACTTGAAAATAAGAAAAGTTGGAAAGACTTACCAATTCGGCCCGTGCATTGGTCGAGAGATGATCTTTCAGCCGGTACATCAACAAAGGAGTCTCAATCAACCTCACCACTCTACTCCAATGAGTAAGATTAAAAGCATCGCTTAAGAGCATGTCGGAGGACTTCTTGGACTTGGGTGCCATGAAGGAGATGAGAGGCTTAGAGAATGAGAGAGTTTCAGAAAAAGAGAGATTGAAAAAAGGAGAATCAAATGGTGAGAAGGATTAAGAGAGAGGGAGGCTTTTGTAGAGGAAAAAAAATTTAAAAGGTTAGAGAGAGTATGTAGAGGTGAGGAAGATGAAGAGAAGGAAAAGAAAAAAAGAAACGGTTAGTAACCGTTGAGAAAAAAATAAAGGGGCGAGAACAAACCTGCTGGCTAAATTACATGTAGTTTAGGCCCCCACTAAACTACATGTAAGTAAAAAACAAATCACTCAAAATCCCTAGTGGGTTCCCTGAAGGTAGGAAGTGTAAAAGAAAAATTCAAGAACATGTCAAAATAACCAAAATACCTTTAGTTGGGTAAAAGACACAAAGATCACAAAAGCACCCCCAGCGGATTAAGGCCTTCAAAGCACCCAGAGCAGATTGAAAGCATCAAGAGCATCCCTCAGTGGACCATAAGTCACCAAAAGAACTCCCCCGTGAGTTCACATTTTCAAACAAATCCCTAATAAAGTACAATATCATGAAAGGACTCCCTCGTGGGTCCAAGGCACAATGGTAACCCCCTTGTGAGTTGTAAAGAAGACAATCCTCGTGGAGTTGATGAAACCCCCTCGTGGGTAGAGTCAACACAAGTTCCCCGATGAGCCATGAAGAAAAAGAAAATTTTCCCTAGTGGATCACACATCTTCAAAAACTTCCTCATAGGTCAGAATCACCACCAAACTTCCCAGCAAGTTCTTTTTCCCTAGTAAACTACACACCAAGGAGGCTCCCCCGAGGGTCACCAAAACTTCAAGCTAATCATACTCCCCAATGAGTTTCCCTTATCATCCTCAGTGGATCATTCACCCAAGACTCCCTCGTGGGTTAAAACAAATAAAACTCGTGCACATATCCTGGGGGAATTGAACATGCAGGCACATCATACAGACTTGTGCACATATCCTAAAGGAATTTAATATGCAGGAACAGTAGAAGAGGTAGAGATAGAGATAGAGACCGAGGTCACCCCGAGGCAAAAGCTTCAGCAGAACAGATAGAGATAGAGAAGGAGAAGACAAGAAGTGCAAGCCACCCATAGAAGTTTGAGGCAAGAGCCTTAGATGGACACCACAAATTTATATCCTTTTAAGCTCATAAAAGCAGCCTTGTTTATTTGGTTGTTTAACCTTGTAAGAGCACCTTTGTTTGTTTGGTTGATGGTTGCAGTCATTGGTTTTGTTTGTTTGTATACTTTTTTTTTTTTAAGTGACACTAGGATAGTGAGTCACTCGCCTTTTGTTTGCAATTGGCAAAACAGATTTTGGGATAGTGAACTTGTCGTTGCTCGTTTCTCGAGCAACAAAGGTGGGAATTTGGACATACAAATCCCATGCGACTCTACGAAGTTGCACCCTTCCCCATGTATGTGTGTTGTGTGTCGTGTGCATAGGTTGGGTCCGAGCCATATGTCAAAACAAAATGTTTTGTCTCTTATTCTTTTGACTTTGTTAGCAAAGCTCATAAATCAAAAGAACGGCATCTGTAGATATCGCATTTTGTACCCCTTACGACTTGAGCCCCCGTTCCCTAATGATGCCTAAATTCTAAGACCCAAGGTTGGTTTAGGGACCAATCAGACTACAAATTGACTTGAGAGGTGTTAAAATGGAAAATATAACTTTTTAATGAGCAAAAAATCTATTTTGGAAAAGAAAGGCCAGTTGCATCTTTTCCATCTTCTCCTTTATAGCCTTGATATCTGCGGTGAGCTTCTCAAATTGCTTATTCCTTTCATATTCGGCCTTATCCCTTTTGTCCCAATCTTCGTCTTTATCACATATATCCACATGTATGGACTTCTTGAGTTTGCTCTCCTCTAGCTTGGTGAGACGACTCCCTATTTTTTTGAGAACATCACTTTATTCTTCTATTGCCTTGAATATCTTTTGTGCAGTTGCGTCATTGATCGAAGCAGCCATTACTTCTTGAGATGCTTTCCCTTGCAATGTCTCTTCTTGGAATACCTCTTCTTGACATGTTTCCTCAATTTTGACCAAACACCTTTCGTTCTTTTCACAAACCTAAATTGGAGTAGGGACGTACTTTCTTGATCTTGGTGGTGCAATGGTGCCTGAAAAGAAGTCCCATTTTATTAAGCCCATGTCCCAATTAAAGGGTTTTTTTTTTTTCATTAGATGCTTTTAGAAAAGCCTTTTAAGTCCATTTTAATGAATGCCCAATTACAAAGTCACTCCTTTTCCTCTCATGAACCTTGCCCCTTGTTTCATTAGGCTCTAGTTCTTTTACAATAAAGCTCGCATCTTACTCTCATGGGCTTTCATTAGGATGTGCTTAAAGATTTTCAACCCTTTGTCTCAAATATGGGCTTACAATGTATCCATCACCTTTGGGCTCTTCTTCTTCTCATTCATTATGATCATTTTTTTGAAGTAGCCTTCTAGCTAGGAAATATTGTAGCCTTCCTTACAAAGTCTATGAATTTCTCATCATTTTGGGCCTAATCATGCAACAAGGAGTCCAAGATTAGGGAATTTCATATTGGCTTTGTAGGATATTGGATGCTAAATCCATAGCATACTTGCTACCTTAGGCCCAAGGTTCTCCTTTTCAAGAGGTCTTTTGATTTAGGCTTATGATAGCGATTAGGCTATGGTCTTATGAACCTTTCAAGTTAAGATATGCCTTTGGATTTTTGGGATAAGCCTCTTATATATGAGAGCTTCTTTTCTTCTATATCCCAATATCTTAGGGTATGCCATAACTCTTTGGTCATACTCACGCTTTTACATCTTTTATTTTGTCCTTTAGAAATAGGTGAACACAAGATATATTGTTGAACAAACAAAGATATAAAAGGGTACCCTCCTATTGATAGGATCTAGGATCTCTTTAAGCGTGGGTAGGCTCCCTAGAGCTAAAAGGATAGATCAGTAGGTCACTTATGACAAGGGGGGCCATGATTCCAACCAAGGGCCTAAGTGGACCTTTATGGATTGGTGGCAAACCGTTAACATACTCAAAGCCCATGATAGGCAATGGCACAAATTGTGAGTTGGTGGGATGAACTTTGAAAGACTTTGGCCGAGTGGAGCATATTTATCTTCCCACTGTAGATACCGCATTTTGCACCCCTTACAACTTGGGCCCCCGTTCCCCAATGATGCTGAAATTTTAAGACTTAAGGTTGGTTTAGTGTCCAATCAGATGTTAAATTGACTTGAGAAATGTTAAAATGAAAAATATAACTTTTAATAGGCAAATAAATCTATTTTTTGAAAAGTAAAGCCAAGGAAATCCTCGACCTGTGCATGCAGGAATCAACCTGCGCGCGTGGCCATGATGCATGTGCATGCAGGCCCAAGCCTGTAAGTGCATGTAAGGTTCCAAAAACTAGAAAGGCAAGTTTCTTGAATTAAAGACTGAGGTTTGAAACTTATCTCGCATCGTCTGGGAGCTATTTCAAACCCCCATTTTCACAATATAAATAACCATACATAGTACCCTTTCAAAAGACACACAAAAATCCTAAGGGAAAACACTAAGATTCATTAGAAATAGTGAATCAAAGAAGGAGTTTTTCACAAAACATCCTCAAGTCAATTTTCTTTTGATTGAGACATTTTCTAGCCTTGATCTTCAAGTTTAAGATTACTAATCACTATTTTTTTAATTGTGAATAGATTTGACTGAGAGGAACGGTCAAAATCAAGCCCAAGAGCTTTCGTTTTGAGTTATTGAGTTGTAAACTCTTTTTCTGTTTTAATCTTTTTGTTAATCTTGTTTCTTTACTTGTTTTGTGTTTTAATATGTTTACATAACTTAGTTTTAGATAGCCTTTGTATTTCTAAGCATGTTAGGTTGTTAGATTTATTTTTTTGAAGTTTGCTCTATTTTCTGTGCTTGCTGCATTTCTGGGCTAGGGTTTTTAAGTAAGCCTACATATTCAAGCGCACACAAGTCAAGCATGCGTATGCACGCGTTTGACCTACGCACGCAGGCTGCTGCCCAGAAACCCTAATTTAGGTTTTCCTTTTTGTTTTCTTCCCTTGTTTCACATGTTATGCCTCTGTTTTGATTCCTTTTTATAGATATTAGTCCATATTCTATGTTTATTGCCTATTTGTCTTTCACATGTTTAAATTAGGGTTTATCTTTGGCTTCTTTGTTTTGATACCATGAACATGCATTCACATGTTCATGCATTAATGCCATAGGTGCTTTGATGTAGTAAGGTAAGTGAGGTAAGTCATGTACATGCATTTGTTTGTGACATAATCTTGTTTAAGGTTGATGAACATGATATGGTGATTTGAATAAGCATGTTTGCATTCTTAATTTTTCTCAATGATCCTTTGATGATACAATGATTGTTTGCTGCCTTTGTTCTGCCTTGATTTAATGTTTATATGCTTTTGCCTTTGATATGATGACATGATGCTAGATGAATGCTAGGTTAATATGATGTGATGCTAGATGAATGCTAGGTTGTTATAAGATGCCATGATAGATGCATGTTAAGTTGTATTATGAGATGCCATGCTAGATGAACGATTAGGTTTTAAGATGAATGATGCCATGATTGTATGCTTAGATGTATGCTAGTGTGTGTGTAAGTATAGATACAATATTGAATATGTCTTTAATAAGGTTAAGACATAAGACACAATGAGTGGAAACCAACCCTCGGGTTGGGCGGTTTTGGATGCCTAACACCTTCCCAAAACCGTACCTATACTTCGAATCCATACTCTAGTAGTAAGATCAAAAAGTCCTTTCTCGAGAGGACACTATATTCAGTTCCTAGGCCATTATAAAACTAGGTGGCAACTCCCCCCCGTTATGTCCACACCCACCCATCACCAACCGGGGTAAAAAGGACAAAATAAATAAGTGAAATGTGTGCAAACAAGTATTGAACAAGCCTTTATTAAGATTAAGAAATAGGACACATTGAAATCAAACTCTTTATCCCTAGTGGAGTTGCCACTGTGGGCGCAAGCGCAGGGTGGGGGAGTATGCCTCGGTTGAGTGGATCGTGGTGGAGAAAAGAAAAGGAGTCACCACCTAGTTTAGGTCTAGGAACCATATATATAGTGCCCTTATATAGAAGAACTGATCTTACTACCAGAGTATGGATTTGAAGTTTAGGTATGGAGATGGGAAGGTGTTAGGCACCTAACCCACCCGACCTGTGGGTCGGCTTCTACGCATTGTGTCTTATGTTAATCTTATTAAAGACATGTTCAATATTGCATCTTAAACTCACTCACATACTAGCATACAGCATTGCATCAATCATCCCAAAACCCTAACATGCATCTTGTCCTATCCCACACCTTAACATCACATCACATATAGCATTGAAACCCTAACATACATCTCACCATGCATCTCATCTCATATTTCATCCAAGGCAGCAACATGTATATATCAAATAAAGGCAGAAACATAAACATGGTAAGATTAAACAAACATATAATAGCATCTAAAATCATCTAAACAAACATACTCACACTCATCATCAAAACAACATATTCCAAATGCATGTTCATATGAATGCATGACTTACCTCACTCCACCACAACACCTATGCATTAATGCATGTTCATATCATATGCATGTCCATGTAAATAAACAAATCAAAAACCCTAACTAGCATCAAAGAGGTAAACAAACTAAAACAAGATAAAACAGAGAGATAGGAACTCAAGGACAGAACAAAAGAGATTAAACAGAGGCTAAACACGTGAAAGAAAACAAAAGAAAAGGCTAACAGGACTAAATTAGGGTTTTCTAGGCAAAAGTATGCGTGCGCATACATAGGCCTTTGTACGCAGCCCATATGTATGTTAAAACGAAGAAAAGAAAAATAAAAGGTTAGAACTCAATACCTCAAACACAAAGCTTTCAAAGTTTGATTTTGACCGTTCCCCTCCATCAATCTATTCACAATCAAATACAAAAGTGGTTAGTAATCTTAAAATTCGAAGATCAAGGCCAAAAAAAGATCCTAATAAAAAAATATTGACTTGAGATTGTTTTGTGAAAAACACTCTTTTTGATTCACTATTTATAATGAATCTTGTGTTTTCCCTTAGGATTTTCTTTGTGTTTTGAAAAGGTACAATGTATGCTTTTTATATTGAGAAAATGGGGGTTTGAAACGGCTCCCAAATGACGTGGGATTCATTCCAAACCTCAATTTTAATGCAAAAAACTTGTTTTTCATAGTTTCTAAAACCCTAGCATGCGTACGAATGCCCGTGTATGTGTACGCATGCATAAAGCTTGCATACACAGGTCTAGAGCATGCGTACGCATACGCGTCTCTACATATGCATGCCCTTGGGTTTCCATGGCCTTTATTTTCCAAAAATAGTTTTATTCAGCTTATAATAGAGTTATATTTTCCATAAAAAACTTTCTCAAGTCAATTCCAATCTAATCGGGCCCTAAACCAACCTTGGGCTTTAGAATTTTACCATCATTGGAGAACGAGGGCCCGAGTCGTAAGGGGTGCAAAATGCGGTGTCTACAACAAGTCCAAAAATGCTTTTGCAACCTTCTTATTTTCACATAAGTGGTCAAAGGCACTTGCAAGCATATCATCAATATATCCCTCCACCGCCATGGCCATCACCTTTGCATAAATATGATTGAAATCATTTGGCCCTTGGTTGATAGCTTTCAAGGCCACTGCAATTTCTTTCAATTGCTCAGATAGATCACTATAAATTCTATCATCAGTGGAAGGTGCATGGCTTCTCTTACGAGACTTTGACATGGTAGAACCTATGGTGGATGATTTTACAACATCTTACACTTATCCACCATAACATCCTTACCATTATCAGTAATATTCTCAATGTTATCAAGGGTCTCCTGTTTTGCCTCAATATCAGTATAAGACTTAGCAAAACTACCAGTTGTCATATCCTTACCAACAAGAAGTGCCAACTCATCATATGTTTTAATCATTTTGTTCAAATATTCATCATGTTTGCGATGAGACTATTATAAAAAAATAAAAAATAAAAAAAAAAAAACTAAAAAATTAAAAAAAAAAAAAAACAAACAAACAATTCAATCAAATGTAGTCTATTTCTATAAACTACTTTCACATTTGAAGCATTGGTAAAACCAATTTTAGTCACATTCAAACTAAACTTAGCAAGAGCATAAAATATAAACTATATTAGCAAGAGGCAACTATAGATTCACAACCAAACTCACCGTAACTTCCTCCTCATATGTTTTGGCATCTCATATAATTATCTTTAAGTTGTCATCCCATCCAAATCTACTTTTCTTGTGAAGTTCTAGGATGGTAGTCTGCATGGTCCTTAATGTATGAATTGGTTCTCAATGAAACTGAGGTGACACTCTACTACAAAATTTTCAGATATAATTTTTGCTACTGTTGCAAATGACCCCGCCTTAAAAATATTTGATGGCTTATTTCCTTTCTTAACCTCCTCGGTAAGGAGTTGAAGAATGGTAGTATGCATTGGTAGTAACCATCAAATTTGCTTGTTCCCCTTGTTTTCTTTCAACATTGCTAGATATAAGCGTAAAACCTAACAATGAGAATAACATGTAAACTTTACACATAATATTCAAGGAGTTAAAAATCAAAACAACCTTAAGTATTACACTAGAAAACATACCCTTTTTTTTTTTTTAATGTTAAGTTAAACAACCTAACATAACATAATTTTTCTTACATCACACTACAATGTCAACATAAAGCCACCTAGAAATACCCAAATAAATATAATTCTCTTTACACATTAGATTTTTAGCGGAAAAAATGGGCAAATGCCCCTTTCAAAAAAAAAATCCAGCATTTTGCCCTCTTTCCCAAACTAATTAGGGAAATGCCCCTCTTTTGAAACTCTATTTTCTCAAAATCGAGTTAAAAAAAAAAAAAAAATTCTAGAGCCCTCTAGTGGCATTTTAAGGAGCCTATAGTGACATTTTAAAAACCTATAGTGACGTTTTGGAACTCGAGCTCCATGAACTCGTGTTACATGCAATTTTTTTTCTTTTTTTTTTTACCTATAACTCAAGTTCAAGGAGCTCGAGTTCCAAAACGCCACTATAGGTCCTTCAAACGTCATTATAGGCCCCTTAAAAATGCCACTATAGGGCTTAACTTAATTTTGAGAAAATCGAGTTTCAAAAGAAAGACATTTCCCTATTTAGTTTGGGAAAAGGGGCATAATGCTGCTTTTTTTGCCCGAAAAGGGCATTTGCCAATTTTGTCCAATTTTTAGCATGTTACTTAACACCATCAACCACAGACTATTGCTTCAACCATAAATGAAAATTAATCACACAAGTCTACTATTCTCTATTATATATATATAATCATTCCATGTGACTTGACATATTTCCCCTTTTTTAAGATTTCATTCTCTACTTTCTTGAGTTAGGTCCCGACATATACATGGTTGTTAGTCTCTTGTTCTAGGTTCTACTTACTTAATTACAGTTTTCATAAGATAGTCACTAGGATCAACCCCCATAATGTGATTATGAATGACACAACATACTAAAACTACTTCCACTTGTGTTTCAAATGACCAATATTGTTCTGCATCCAAGACTCAAACATTTCTTCAAGACTCCAGACCCTTGCTCAATGGTAGTTTGCAAGAAAGAGTGATGGAGGTTGAACAATTCACATGCATTTTCAAATGAACAATCACTAAACTCATTCAAATGATATCAAATATTTCGATAAGGAGACAAAATTCCATTTTTATTACCATACCCAACATCACCAAGATAATATTTACCTACATATGGTAAAAAAATAAAAACAAAATCACCATAAATCTTTGATAAAAAAAATTAACAAAAACCTAAAATTTTCCTATAACACCTTCGGGAATTGTAATTCCCCCTAACCTAGTGAGTGCATTGTTTAAAATAAGAGAATGATGTGCACTGCCTTCCCATCCAGCCAAGACATAAGTGAACTTCAAGTTAAAACTAATGGCAACTAACAAATTGTGTTGTTCCATCTTTTCTACCACAAAACCTTCTTTGTGTCTCAAGTGGCACAGATGCACAAACATGTACACCATCTACTACTCTAACACAATCCTATTTATGACAAATATCATGTTTCAATCACTTCATAAAATCTTATAAAAATATACTAACTTTCAGCAAGTCCCAATCTTTACCTTAAAATATTGGTAGAACCTTCTGTTGTTCCTTATTTTTGGGGTGTATCTTCATTAGGTAGTCTTATTAGTTATCTATATAATTTCAAAACCCCTTTAAGGACAATCCTGAAATATCGACGAATAGTCTTAGTTGATTTATGGAATCGACTACCAGCTACACGAAACCTCACATTATGACAAATGATGTGTAAAACATAAATATTTGCTCCCTAATGGACATGTTAATTGTTGCCCATATCAACCGTCTTTCAGCAAGGATGTTACACAACGCATAAAAAGCTACAAGTTTCATTCTAATTTGATTTACACAATGTCTTTCATGAATACAAATCCCCTATACCATTTTTTGTATTCCACTTTATGTTCCACCAATCACAACTTGTCATGTATTTGTTTAACCTTCCTTATAATATAGCCAAAGTTTAAAATGGAAAAAATAAAATAAAATAAACACATGACAAATTGTGATTGGTGGAACACAAAATGTGGTACAAAAAATTTGTATTCATCTTTCACTTCCATAACGAATACTATTTATGTTCTAATATGTATTGCACCCATAATGTTATTGTTTTGAGTAATTTTTCTATAAAATTATCCTTCCTCTCCCCCCTCCCCTCCCCCAAAAAAGGAAAAAACATACACTTCTTTTTTGGGAATAAATTGATCTGCTCGTTACCAAATATATATGTGATTTTTTGGAATGGATTAAAGGGGACCCATTTTAGTCTGTGGATAACATAAAAAGAAAAAACAAACATTTCCACCGTTATATTAATATGTATATTTTTGTATTAAAACATTTTTTCAATACTATTGTAAGTGGATTTAAAATAAAAAAAAAAAAATTCCATATGTTTCAACAAGTCTATAATAAGTTTAGACTAACGTTACAGTGTCTTAATAACCTTCAATTGTTTTTTTTAGATATATATATATATATATATATATATATATATATATATGCACACTAGCCCAAAGCATACATACATACATTCACATATACTTATCATCAATTGCAATGTAACCCTAGCTAGTGGCAGAGCCACATGAATGCTTGGGTGGGCCTTGGCCCCTCAAAAATTTTAATTTTTTTTTAAATATAGGTATATTTTATAAACATTTAAAGATTATATGAAAAAAATAGGAGTGACCCCCCCCCCAAAAAAAAAAAGCATTGATCAAACAATCTAGTAATCATTCTCACAAAAAAAAAAAAAAAGAAGAAGAAGAAGAGAGAGAGAGAGAGAGAGAGTTTAGAGTTGAGTTAATATACAATTGTAATAGAATAAAATAATTAGATAGTAAGTTATTTGAGTAAATAGTGGAACCCCTAATTTTTAGCTCGATGTCAAGTTCTATTAATGGGTTTAAATCATTTAACATTAATAATATATGCAATTTGGTTGAAATTTTCTATTCTCAAGATTTTATCCAGCAAAAAAAAAAAAAAAACTCATATGAGATTTCAATTGTAACATTATGGTTTTGATTTGAGTTTATCTTGACACAATAGTTTGACCACCCCCCCCAAAAAAAACTCAAAATTCCTGACTTCACCACTGACCCTAGCCAAACAATGTGAGAATCTACAATTCTACATTAGATTAAACCCTAAATAGAACTTTGATTTTTCAATTACAATAAAAATTTCGAGTGAATTGCAATAGCAGGAAACCTAGAATTCAAATCAAACTCTACACCAACCAATACGTTCACACACGCGCGCGCACACACACAAACAGTTAACCCTATACTAAAAAAAATTCAGAAATTTATTTCAGGAGAAAAAAAAAATCTAACAAAAAATTTGCCAAGTAGGAAAAAATTCTAACCAAAAAAAAAAATCGACAATATATAGAAGCATATATTATAAATAAGGAATTTGTAAGTGAGGCTATAATACCTCTACCACTATGTGCTTCCCAAAATGCAGAATATCTTATTTTTGGTCAAAGCTTCATTCTACAGTGTATAAACATGTCACGGATGTATAAACATGTCACCTGGAGGGAGACGGAACTGTAGGTGACAGTTACAACTTATGAGTGAGAGAGAGATAATGGGGTTTAGATGTTGTTTTTACCTTTTAATAGGATTAGTAGTGTTTTAGTAGGATAGGTAGAGTTGCAAAAATATAAATGGTTTAAATAATGTATAGATCTTATGGTTTTTTTTTTTTTATACTAATTTTTTGTTTTTTTATTTAAATAATGCTTATGTGAAAAATTGTGAAGATGCCAGAAGTTTCGGTTATATATGTCACCAAGATGTATAAACATGTCACCTGGAGGGAGATAGAACTGTAGGCGACAGTTACAGCTTATGAGTGAGAGAGAGATAATGGGGTTTAGATGTTGTTTTTACCTTTTAATAGGATTAGTAGTGTTTTAGTAGGATAGGTAGAGTTGCAAAAATATAAATGGTTTAAATAATGTATAGATCTTATGTTTTTTTTTTTTTTTTTTTTTTTTTTTTATATATACTTATATTTTTTTTATTTAAATAATGTTTTATGTGAAAAATTGTGGAGAGGCCAGAGGTTTGGTATATATATATATAATATATAAGATAATATATATATATATATATAAGAGAGAGAGGGAGAAGAGGAGAGAGAGAGAGAGAGAGATTATATCCAACATTGCTTTTATAATTATTATAAATTAGCTTCTCAAAAAAAAAAATTATTATAAATTATTTTCATTTTCTAGTTAACTAGTCACTAACCCGTACTATGCATGGGAACCTACTTATTTATGAGGTAGACTAAAATAATTTTATAAAAACTTAAATTGATTAAGAAACTACATCGTTGCATGATTTGCTCTTGTATGACTTCAATTCATGTTACAATTTGATGAAGAAGCCATTGGTTGAAAGACCAAAAAATATTAGAGAATCAGATTATTCACCTCTTAGAAATTATTGAAACAAAACAAAATATATATAACTAAACAATAGAGAAATATAAAAGAAAGATAGGTTACATTCAAAGGAATAATTTCAATTATTGCAAGCTTTTTTATCTTGTAAAAAAGGGGCTAAAGAGAGTTTGGTAGATCATGTACAAAAATTACATTTTAAAAAATATATGAAAAACCATAATATATATATATATATATTAACAAAGTAGAGGAGAAGAAAATAACATAAAAAGAGCTCAAACCTTTACTTGGCTTTTAAAAAAGAAAAAAAAAATATTGGGGTTTGCATTGTTTTTTGTAGTGTTCATGGTTAACCTCGCAAAATTTGAATTTAAGCTGGACTTATTAGAGAGATAGAGTTTCACTCCTTATTAAGTTTGGACTAAACAAAAATAATTTTGTTTTAAAAAAATGATAATGATGCCTACCAAGCATCTTAATTACTACGTTGTTTTATAAGAAGTTGCAATAGAATTCTTCTATTATCCTAAGAAGTTGAACTTTATCAATAGTTGATGACTTTTATATTTATCCAAATAAAGCCATGTTTTGGATAATCTTAATATAGGATTTATTCTTTTTTTTTTCTTTTTTATCAACGTTTGAGTTTGAGTTTAAATTAAACTTGTTAGAAAGATAGAGTTTCACACATTGTTAAGTTTGGATAAACAAAAATAATTTTGTTTTAAAAAAATGATAATGATGAGTTTGAGTTTAAGTTGGACTTGTTAGAGATATAGAGTTTCATTCCTTGTTAAATTTGGACTAAAAAAATAATTTTTAAAAAATGATAAAAAAAAATGATGAGTTTGAGTTTAAGTTGGACTTAGTAGAGAGATGGAGTTTCACTCATTGTTAAGTTTGAACTAAACAAAAATAATTTTATTTAAATATTGTGCTGATGTGAAAAATTATGAGAGTTTCAGAGGTTTCGATTTTATTTAAATATTGTACTGACATGGAAAATTGTGAGAGTTTAAGAGGTTTCAGTTATATATATATATATATATATATGTGTGTGTGTGTATTATTAAAAACTCTATAACGTTATAAAGGTCTATTTTATTGAGAATTTGTTTTTAAGAAAATTATTGTTAGGCCATAACGAATTTTGGGTTTTTTTTTTTTTTATAATTTGATAGATAAAGGGGTAGGAGTAAAACTAGAATCTCATGCAATGCAATACTTAGAAATCTAGAATATTGTATAAGATGCAATACTTTATGAATGACCATTGAAATTGGTAGAACTACAAAACTTTGACCCTCTTTTTTTAACTTTTGGTCTGGGTCATCGCTGTACTCCGACCGGGAAAAAGAACTCTATTTACATTGAGCAAACTGCGAAGCATCTTCACTTGGAGCGAGGTAATACTTATATAAGATAAAAGATGCTAAAGCAACGGCCCTGATACGACAAATTTGCGGCTTAGAAAAACAATTAAGCACCCCTATCCATTGAAAACCGTATAAGTTTGTTATAAAGACAATACGAAGTCTCACGCAACAGCGTGTGTAGCACTCACCTTTTTTGCTGATTTCACCCAACAACCAAATCGAAAGACAAAGGAGAAGTTGAAAGCAACCCCCAAATCCAATTATTAGGAGCGTACAACACACGCTCCACACTAGGCGTGTTGGAATAAAGATATATATATATATATATATATATATAATTCTTTGGTAAAAATGTCTTTACGCGGCCCTGTAGACCAAAATGTTTTACATCTCAGACTCAAATGGACGGTTAATGATCTTTCTAGGAAGCAACCATTAAACATAGAAAGAAGAATTTGCCTTTCCCACGTGGAACTGAAGAAACCCAGTCTTTCCCCAACTATAAATGCCCAATTTAGAGCTCAGCAAAGAAAAAAAGAAAAAAATATATATATTTTAAGCCTAGAAACCTCCATTTCAAGAAAGCATCATAATTAATCATTCCCACTCTCCCTCTCTTTCTATTAATACTACTTGTTGTATTCTATCCTCCCACGACAGCACAAAGGCATATATGGAGAATATGAGTGAAGAATATAAACAATACAAACATTATTGGGAAACCAATATGTTCCTCCAAACTGAAGAGCTTGATAGGTATCATCTATACTCTTTAACTATATCTGTGTGGTTTTTTGCTCGTTCAATTTCAAATAGCAACAATTAATTAATTAATTAATTAATTAATTTTGATATGGCAGTTGGGGATTGGATGAGGCTTTTTCTGGGTACTATGATTCGAGCTCACCAGATGGGGCAGCATCATCGGCAGCTTCAAAGAACATTGTGTCAGAGAGGAATAGGAGGAAGAAGCTGAATGAAAGACTCTTTGCACTTAGAGCGGTGGTCCCCAATATTAGCAAGGTCAGTACCTCCATCCATTAATTAAACTACACCTACACCTACACATGCACTCTACTTTAAATTAATTAATTAATTAATTAAAACTAGTAGTTCTTATGTATGCTATCGTGCACTGGCAATAATGATTATGATCATCGATCGGTTTATCACCTTGCTAATGTGCACCATTTTCTTCTGTAATTTTATTTATTTATTTATTTAATTTTCCATCCTTTGGTTGACATTTTTATATAGATGGATAAGGCATCGATAATCAAGGACGCAATTGACTATATCCAAGAGCTGCACGACCAAGAAAAAAGAATCCAAGCTGAGATAATGGATCTTGAATCCGGGAAATTGAAGAAAAATCCCGGTTATGACTTTGATGATCTGGAGTTACCTGTCTTGTTGAGATCAAAGAAAAAGAAAACTGACCAATTTTATGATTCTGGGGGTTCAAGAATTTCCCCTATTGAAGTCCTAGAAGTGAGTACAACTCTCTCTCTCTCTCTCATATATTCGCATCAAGACAAAACGTGTTCTTATTTATACTAGTAAATAATTTAACTTTGGATTTGATATATATTATTATTATTATTATTATTATTGATACTTTTGGTCAAAATAATTAATGGGGTGCAGCTCAGAGCTACTTACATGGGAGAGAAAACTGTGGTGGTGAGTCTAACATGTAGTAAAAGGACAGATACGATGGTGAAACTTTGTGAGGTCTTTGAATCTTTAAAGCTCAAAATTATTACTGCAAACATCACCGCTTTTTCTGGGAGGCTTGTCAAAACAGTCTTCGTGGAGGTTAGTCCCTTTTCCTTGCTTTTAACTCTCTCTCTCTCTCTCTTTTAATATTCCAAATTTTGATCTTTTTTTTTTGAAAAGCAAATTTTGATCATTTAGCATAACAAACTAGTGATTTGCTATCCACGCAAGCGTGTAAGGATTTTATATATATAAATATTACACCTTTTAATAATTCTTTTTATGGAATACAAATTTTCACAAATTTATTATTACATCATATTTTCTTTTTTTATCTTTCATAATTACACAAGTTAAATTTCAAGCTAATCAATGGTTATTTACTATTTAATTTTTAATACATATATATATATATATAATTTTTAAATTAAAATAAAAAAATTATTAGTTTAAATATGAAAGATAAAAAAAGAACATATAATGTAATGATAAAATGTTCAAAATATTAATATAATAAAAATTTATTAAATAGTATAAGATTATTTAAAATTACAAGAGAATGAAAAATTCTATGATATCTCTATTTTTACAACATGTTTATAACAAATTTTAAATGGTAAGTTATTATTGATTTCAATTTAAACCCACCACTAAAATTACTTCTTCTATTTTTTTTCCCACTAATAACAACTAATAATAACATGGCATATTGAACTTATTGTGAAAATGTCATAAATATAGCAATTTTCTGGTTAAAATATCATAAAAGGTGGATTGGCTGCTAGAATTGTATTAACGAAATTAAATATTGTAATAATAATTAATCTTTAGGTTTATGATCTATCTATGTGTTTATCTAAGAAAACAAGAATAACTGACAATAGTAGTGGTTGGATACCTTGTGTTAGTTTGATCAAAATTAATTGTTTGATTAGGGAATATTAGTATATTACGCAGAGAGATAGGAAAAGAAATGAAACAGCTGAAAGAGTGGGGTCTATGGGATTGAAAACTGATAGACCACACTTTAATAAAGTGGATCATCCATTATGTGATTGTGATATGGTATTTTAGGGAAATGATGAGTTGCGTAATCCAGATTCTGAGGGAAGGACCCCATAAGATAAGATAAAGATAGCCACTTT